>NC_141534.1:130435000-130710000 GCF_021556685.1 Rattus norvegicus | reverse complement strand
TTTGTGCCTGTCATTGTCCGTTGAGTATCTTTCATCTGTGTCCCTTGTCTTCTGCCTGTGTCCTCCTTACCAAATGCTGGGGGCAAGGTGCTTGGCGTGCTCACTGTAATGTGTTAGGACAGCACTGCAGGAGACCAGGTAGAGCAGTGGGAAGAAGGGTCTGTTCCTTGAAGGCTGATCAGTCAGTCATGCCTCCTCTGTGCCCTGAAGCCACACCACCTCCTCACATCTTGTGCAGGTTTTTACTCTTGCTGGCTGAGGCATTGTTAGGCGATGCTCCTGCCTTCAACTGCTCCTTCCTTGATGCCCTGTGTCCACTCCTAGGAGAGTACACCTGATCTCAAGCCATCCCTTCTGTCCCTCGACAGCCAGCACTACCAGTCCCTGCATGGGAGTTGTACTCACCTTTACCTTACTTTGGGTGAATTGAGCTCCATGGCCACCAACCCTGCTTTGGAACTAGCAGGCTGCTCCCGATGTGACACTGGGCAATGGCCTGTGATCTAAACCCCAATTCTTTAGTCCTGGAGCTCCTCCCTCCCTTACAGGTGAGCAGAGCCTGCAGCATTGATGGCCCTGGCTGTGCTGTAATCATGGCCACCCGAGTTCCTACTGAGCCTGTGGTTTTCTGCTTAAGAGCCATTATTGTATAGAAATCATCCTGTATCCAGTTGTGACTTCTCTAAAATGCCTCAAGTAAAGCCATAAGAAATAATCTTTACTAAAAATGTATCCATTGTAAATATGTTGGTGACCTTATAGCTTTTTGGAAATGGTAAACCCTGGGATAATTCATCATGAAATGAAAAGACACGCAGGAGTATTGATTACCCAGTGAGGGTGCAGTGGGCACTGGACATCCTGCTCTGTGGTTAAGAGAGACTGAGATGTGGCCTGAGGGACTCTAAGAGGGTCACAGGATATCAACATACCACACTGGTGATGCGTTAGCCTCTCATAAGGATGAGCCTCATCCATCCTGTGAATGGGATATGCATTCATGAAACCTGACTGAGGAGGCAGAACCCTGTGACTGGGCTTCCTTAGACCAGTGCCTTGTCCTGCTTCACCTGTCTAACCCTCTCCAAGAGCACCTACCTACCCAGCGTCAACCCCCCCCACACACACACACATCCTCAGCCTCCCTTTGGGGGAAGTTTCCTGGTCCTCGTGACTGCTGAGAATAAGATACCATGATGAATGGCAAGGACACTTAAAGTAACAAGGTGCAGATCAAATTAACTACACAGGAAACATAAGCAATAGTTCTGAACTTGTCCTTTAATGGTCCCTGCTCAGAACAGCCACTCTATTGGTAGAAGTTCACTAAAATGTAGAGACTGGGACTAGGCAGGTACTGGAGTGACTTCTTTAAACCATCTGTGTGACTTTTCTTATTTATGAGCTAATTAGCATGAAGTGATTTTATTACAAGTAATAATGATGACGATGATGATGATGAGAGGAACTCAGAGTGAGATTTATGGAAGGAAAACCCTAAGTTAGCAAACAGAAGCCCCTGTGACCAATCTAAGCAAATACACTCATGCACACATACACATGCACATGCACGCACATGTGCACACACATCCAGAGACTAGAATTACAAAGAATAAATTATCATTTTAATAGCAGTAATTATGCAACAGATTTATGCATTTTAACATATTATGTAGTTAAGACAGTATAATTACATGAATAAGTTTATATTAAATAAGTTGTTATATAAAATCTAGAACGATAAAGAATGAAGGAAAAACCACAGGGATGCAAGGCTATGTGCATTTGTGTACGGCTGACAAAGCTGTTCCCACTATTTCATGCCCCTGGGCTGGTAAGCACTGAATTATCTGGGCTTGCAGATAACGGGAAGGGCTGAGTGTGACTCTGACATTTAAAGGGAACCACAGAATAGACAAGAGGCAAACCCTCTGAACATCATACGCGCAGCATAAAGCTTAAGGTAGCCATCTTGGAAGCCAGGCAGACTGACAGGGGGTCCCACCTATCGCCTTCTGGAGAAGAGCTGGCTGGCATTTCCTGGGTAGATATCCAAACCCTTCTCAGTCTATGTGAGAAAGTGCTACAGTGGCTCCAACTGTGGCTTCCATATCTACCAGCGAACATTCTAGAAACACACCTGAGTCCATCCCTTACACCACAAGGAGATTTGGCCCTTCCGGTCTCCTGGTCAGACCCATGAAATCTCTACCACTCCTTGTGAGCACCAGAGAAGCCATCCTATCATCCAGAAGCCCCGCCAACCTTGCCGCCTCCAGAACCACAGAGAATGAGCCCATGCTGCTCAAGCCCCAGCCTTGCTTCTCTGGGATGTTGTCTCCTACCTCTATTCTCACTGCAAATAGCCTTGGATGTGAACTGTTCCCACCAAGTGGGTGCTGAAATCAGATCCCCAATTCAGCAGGCTTAGAAAGGAGGATTCACCCGGGAATCTCTTTCTTGTATGACCTGCTCAGGACTCAGGGGAATGGGCTATTTCTCAGGACAGAGGATGGCAGCCATGTGCCCCTGCCTTCCACATGCATGCTCCCCTCTGTGAGTTGACGTGCCCAAACGTGTGTCTCCCACAAGAAGCAGAGCAGATCCTGGTGTTCCCCCACAGAACTGAGCACCCAACAAGTTTTATATTTTCTTATAAAGTGTCCAGCCTCTATCATGCTCTTATGGCAACCCAAAATGGACTAAGACAAGGAGTAAAGCTTTTAAAGAGAAATGAAAGCAGAGATACTCAGAGGGCCAGTAAGGGAGCCAGTATACATAGAGGCTAAGGCAGCTTCACCTACCCAACAAGTTGAAGAAGCCATTCTCCATCACTCAGGACTTCAGACAAGGCCTGTACTCATCAATACTCACCTTTGACCAACAACAGTGAACAACTCTTGGCACCCCACTCCACCATGTAGTTGAGGCACAGTTTCCTAGTGCCTACAGGACTCTGTGCCTCCCAATGTGGCTTCTATCCCCCCCTTTATGTCAAGGCCATACTTCTCTGGAACACAAAGAAGAATGGTATAGACCTTGCACTCAAGGCGCTTGCCCTCCAGAAGTGGGTAGGTTCTGTCACTCTGCTTCCAAATGCACACTCATGTGCTTTCTTGGACATAAACTGCCCACATGGCAGAACCACAAATAACAAGTGGGCTGGCTGCCAAGAGCTGTGTGCTTAGCTACAGCATCCTCGGGGCAAAGCCTCCTGTAGGATTTGAGGACAGAGTGGTGCTGTGGTCGAATCTCCCTAGATCTGTGTAAGGCAATTACTGCAATGACTCAAACTACGCAAGTCTGAAGTACTCAGGTGGCATTTCCACAAAGCTAATGAGTGTTTCCCACACACACCCAGAATTGCAACAAGGTGGGAACACACAGTCCTCAGGACCTGTGTGGCCTGGGCTTCTATAGAGCAATCCATGGAGTGCAGCAGGGACCTAGGATGGCTGTGAATAAGAGAGTCCCCCAAGGAAAGAATGGGTGTTTGTGGGGAAGCCTGAGGAAGAGGTGAGAGAGGAAGGGAAATGAGATGGAGGGAACTGGAGGGGTGACGTCAGTGGGGACTGGATGCGGTAGGCCCTCAGAGTGGAAAATGGGCACGGCTGGAGGTGGGTCCAAATTAATTATATCGGAGGCTACAGAAGAAAAGAGAAGCAGGAGAAGGAACCAGGGGTCAGGGCCTTTCAGAAAGCCAAGCAATACAGACGACAAACAAGAAAGTTCTATGAGCCATGTCTCCCAAGAAATAAAGGGGGAGGGACTTTATTTCATTTGAGGAGAAAAAAAACAGTAAAGAGCCTGAGATCCTTGTCACATAAGAACACTACAAAAATAAAGCAGCAGGAACTATAAGGAGACAGAGAGAGAATGCTCAAGACACATGCTCACTGAGCTGGTCGAAAAGGTCACCTGTGCTCCAAAACGAAAGGAGAAACAAAGGAAGGACCTGGAAACCAGCGTAATCCAAATTAGAAACGTTCAAGAACTAGATGACAGAACTCAGGGAAGAATTAGCGATTTTTTTATTAGTAATGAAATTTGTAATCATAAGCAACCCAAAGGAACATACAAGCAAATGAACATCAGGTGAGACCAGGAAACACAGAGGGAAGGAGCAAAGCTTAGGAAGCTGACACTGAGGAGGGGAAAATAATTCTAAGCCTGAAAGGATGGTGCTGGCCTGTAACCTCTGCAGCTGGGGCGGCTGAGGTGAGAGGATCACAAGTTCAAGGCCAGTCTGGGCAGCTTAGCGAGAATCTGCCTCAAAATAAAAAGTCAAGAGAGCTGGGAATGCTGCTCAGTGTTAAAGAACATGCCTGTCATGTGTGAGGGGCCCTAGGGCCAATCCCTGGTGACAGACAGACAGACAGACAGTCAGTCAGTCAGACACAGAGACACACATACACAAAGAGAGACAGACAGGTCAGACACAGACACACAAATACACACACAGTGCATAAAATTTCCCTTTCTTCCTTATGGAAATTGACAACTGTTGAGGTTGGCTGAGGCCAAGAAGAACTAATAATTGTGAAAAAGCTTAAAGAAGAAAACCAAAGAAAAGGCAAAGATAAATATTGAAATCTCATTCATGATACTCCTTACATTTAAAAAAAATAATTAAGTCCTGAAACAGCCTACCAGGCATCAAAAATTCTAAGTCTGATTAGTGGTCATCGTGGAGGCTTTCTCTAGTATAGTGATGAGGTTAAAAGGCAGCACTGAGAGTTGGAGTCTCTGCTGTAGCGTCCTGACCGTGTTTGCAGGTCTCTGAACAGAGAAGCAGAAGGAAGAGTTTGGAGCCACAGCTAGAGAAGCTCTGGAGTGCTGTGAACAGAGCTTAAGGGACCACTGTGGTGCAGAACTCCAAATGCCAACAGAATACAGACAATGGAGGTCAGGCTCCTGAGGCTTCTGAGGGAATGGGGACTCCTATGGGAATTGGTCTACAGGCCACAGAAACTCGAGTAGTGCTGGACTGGAAAGCAGTGGAGTTCATTGTTTGGTAGAAGAAAATTAAATACAGAATATTGTCCAGGTTGTGTGATGATTACTGCTCACAGCCCTTTGCCAGGTTTATGTCAAGTAAATAGAACAGAAAGATCTGGAGAATGTACAGTCTGAGAAGAAAGGAGTCTGGGTTTCAAGTGGGAATAAGGTAATTACTAAAGAGGGTTTATTAGTGTTGATGAGGTTGGTACTATTGAGATAGAGGGGGCCACATGTACTACAGAACAAAGCACATATCAAAGAGCACCTGATGTTAGACATGGTACTATAGGATATGGTATTTGTCCTGTGTCCTGGTTAGTTTTCTGTTAGCCTAACAAAAACTAGAGTCATTTGGGAAGATGTAAACTCACTTATGAAAAAGTCCCCATGAGAGCGGCCTGTGAGCAAGCCAGTAGGAATTTTCTTGATTCATGACTGATGTGGGAGGCCCTACACTATGGCTGTTGTCATTCTTGGGCAAGTAATCCTGAGCTGTACAAGGAAGCAAGAAAACCAAGCAATGGAGAGCAAGAAAGTAAGTAGCACTCCTCCAGGGCTTCTATTCAGTCCCTGCCTCTGGGACCCTGTCTTGGATTCTTGCCCATGCTTCAGTCTTGAGTCCTTGTTCATACCTTCTTGTGGGATGATATCATTACGCAGGTGAAGGCAGATACAAGATAGAACAAGGTCTATCATTGGATGAGAAGGAAGGATGGGTGGGAGAAAAGTTTTAGAGAGGGAGGAGGAGACAGGAGCGAGGAAGAAGCAGAGGAGAGAACATGGAGGCTGATGTTAAGACTCCTCTCTGCATTTTACAGGTTGTTATGAACATTTTTTAAAGATGTATTTATTTATTATATATATGTACACTGTTGCTGTCTTCAGACACACCAGAAGAGGGCATCAGATCTCATTATAGATGATTGTGAGCCACCATGTGGTTGCTGGGATTTGAACTCAGGACCTCTGGAAAAGCAGCCAGTGCTCTTAACCACTGAGCCATCCCTCCAGCCCATGAATATTCCTAAGGGATGGATGTGTACAGGGTTTTGTGTGTTTAGGTGGACAATTATATCTTATCACTTGGGTCAGAGGTTATTGTGTTGTGTGTTCTTTCATGTGGTGATATAAGTTTAAGAGGGTTTGTGGTGGTGGAGACACTGTGTTGCCACAGAATTGAGATGTATGTTTCTGTCATGGTGGCAACCTGGCTTGGGAACTAGATGGGAAGAGAGATTGTTGCCAGGCTCAGAGAGAAGCCATTGGCAGTGTGATATGGGATGGAGCAGAGCAGGTGAGATGCTTTGCTGACTGAGATGAAGATATCTAACAGATATCTTCCGGCACTATGGTGCCAGATCTAGTGCAGGGTAAAAGACAACATTATTGTAATTTTACAGCAACACCTTCCAGTAATGACCCATGACCTGAGAGTTTTAAGCTGAAATAAACCCCTAGCTCTCCAAGTTGCTTTTTGTTGTGGTGTTTTATCCCAGCAATAAAAAACCCAGACAAATGTTGCTTGGTCCAGCCTTTCCTTTCTATGCCTCAATTCTCCTCTTTGGGGATGATATGCAGAGAAAAAGGAGACAAAGAGGTTTAGTCTGCGCCAATGTACCATGGAAGAATGAACTCATTTTGTTCTTAAATATAACTGGGGCTTGCTGTTGGGAGATTACCTTGAGTACCAGAAGAGCCTCTACTGTGGACCTTTGGCCAGTGTTGGAAGTACAGAGCCATGGGGACTTTTAAGTAAATTGAATGCATTTTCCACTATGAAATGGTCATGAGTTTGTGGGGGTCACGGGTGAAATATTTCACTAAAAGGGAAATGTGTTTGACCTCTTGGTCCGCAGATGGTAGCACTGTTATAAAACGTCTATGTCTAGGTGATGGAGCCCTGTTGGAAGAAGTCAGTCACCAGAGTAAGCCTGGTGGGTTTTATAGCCACACCCTGATTGCTACCCATTCTCGGCTTCCTATTGTGCAGATCTGTGAGCAAAGGAGAACCCCAATGTCTGGCTCCCACCATAACTGATGCTGCTGTGCCTTCCCGCCATGATGGACTGCAGCCCATAAAACCATGGGCCAAAACAAAACCTCCCCTGCTTAAGTTGTACCTTGTCAGGTATTTGGTCACAACCATGAGAGAAGAAATTAGCAAGGACTCCATGGAAATAAGATGGAAATCTTCTGCTCTCTGCTCAAAGTAGTGAAAATACACCACCAGCAGGCTGTGATAACGGCCACAAGGAAAACTGCACAAGCATATGTATTTAAGCACACTGTAACTAAAGCAATGTGGGGGGCTGTAAGATATGCTGAGCTAAGCCATAGGAAGACAAGGAAAACAAAATGGATGAAAGAGAAACAAAATTTTAAAAAAATGCAAGAGCCATGCTTAAGCTCTAATATATCAACAGCCACTTTAAATATCAATAGTCTAGTGCTATTAAACAGAAAATCATCAGAGTAGTTAGGTATATCCCAGCTACACGTTGCCTATAAAAACCCAACATGGCAGACAGATTAGAAGTAAAAGGATGGCATCTAAGCCCTAACGCCCTGAGTGTTTCCAATCTAGTCTAAAAGCAAAGGGCTGCGGGAGACATGTCAGACAGAGGTCAATCATGAAGAGTAACGGCCTCTGTGGAGATCAGATAAAGCAACTGATTATTCAATAGAGGAAATGAATGAAGGTAAGAACATACATCACACAACCACAAGAACGTCTATTACACAATGCTTCCAAGATGCAATGACCTCCAGTGTTCACTGTCTGCTTCACTAAAATAAACCCTGGCCCTGACAGAGGAGAAACAGAGAAATCCACAGTGAAGTTCTGGAACTTCTATACTCCATCCCCAATAATTGATAAGACTACTACTAGAGAGAAAACCATCGAGGATACAAAAGCCAGAAACAGCACCAAATCTGTAGGATCCAACTGACCCTCTCAGAAGATTCTACCCACAGGCCGCAGAACAATGATGCCTGTGGCTTGTTACAGTGCACGCTCGATAGAAACCACACTTTGTTTCCTTGTTCGGGTCCATGGGACACTGGGTAGGGAGCGGGAGCTCCAGGTCGAGCCACCTCACACTCTGTAGTGACCTGACGGTGGGTAGGTTGTGAAGTGTACTTTTGGCTTACAGCATTGTCATACTAACTGGGTGCATCAAGCCACACGCCCGCCGTAAATGAGGAATATCTGAACACATCTTTGACACAATCTTAATGGTTCATGGAATATCCAACTAGGCAAGCCTGAATGAATTCAAAACAATTGAAATCGTACAGAAATCAATAAATGGGGGGGGAGGGCAAATCCTCAAATAACCATAAATAAATCAACAAAAATATAAATAATATGTCAAGGGGGGATGCCCATGGAAATTTTTAACACACACACACAAATAAAGCAATGTGACGATATGCTGAATGTATCGTGTGTGGCTCAGACAGCCTTGAAACATGCCGTTAAACCAGCAAAAGCACACAGAGAGCAGGTAAAAATCAACATGTCGTCCAAATGCTGACAGCAAACAAAAAGCAAAAGTAAAAAACTAAGATAGCAATTGGCACTTACAATCTCCTCCAATAACGAGATGGGTTTGAACAAAGGTCACAAACACGCACGGGATGTATGAGCTAAGAATCAAGGCAGTGCTAAAATAAATAAAAGTCCTAAAGAAATACCACGGAGAGAAATACCACGTTCGTGGATTAGAAACCAAACTGTTTAAAATTTCAACTCTGCCTAAAAGCCTGAGTTTCAGGAGTACTGAGGAAGCAGGCAGACTTGCTGCGGTTCTGCTAAGAAAACTATAGACTAGCTAAAGAATTTGGGGAACGTATTTGTCTCTCTAGAGAAGGGAGTCATCTTGCCTGATGGTGAGGCATGCTACAAAAGACATAGTAGCAAAGACTGTGAAAAGTAACCCAAGTAAATGGGACCAAATCGGTCTCTACAAAAAGCAAAGATGAACCAAAACAGGAGAAGAGGATCTTTTCAACAAATGGTGCTGGGCTATCTAGGCATCCAGAGATGCAGGGAAAAAAAGGGGCTGGGGGTGTGGAGAGGGAAGAGAGGGGGGGGGGGGGAATAGTACATGAATCTTACACTTTATAACAAACAAACAAAGAAACTCCGAATAGATCGTAAGCATAAAACCATAAATATATAACAATAAACTTGTAGAAAAGACCCAGGGGAGGACTGTGAGAGCTGTGATTAAGTGCAGTTGTCAGCAAAAGCACCAAACGCAGTGTGTATAAAATATAAAGGAGGAGAAGGATAAAAACGTGTCCCGTCAGAATTAAAACCCTTCTCTCTGCCAAGTTTAACTTAAGCAGATTACAGCAGAGGAGACACTTGGCAAATCACACGCCACCGATGCACTCGTACGCAGAACAGATAAAGAACTTTAAAAAAAAAAACTTTTTTTTAATTCTCCCAGCAACCTAATGAGAAAATAAAATTCTAGGGGAAAGTTCCACACATTTCACCTAGGAAGTGACCCGGGTACAGAATGAGCTCATTAAAGTCGCCCAACAGTATTAGCCATTAGAGAAAGGCAAAGTAAAATGGCCACAGGATACCAACGAAGCATGCCCATGAGAATGGCTTAGGCTGGGACAGTGAGGACTTCTAAGGCGGCCGAGGATGTAGAGAAACACCAGGTGATCTGCGAGCACGGGCGGGAGTGTGAGCCACTGCAGTATCTGGAGACAAGCCTGGCGCTTCATTTTTAATTAAAAATATCTTCACAATGTAGCCCAGCAACCTCAGACAATGGATTCCAGAGGGATAAGACTCTTTCAGGGGCTAAAAGGTAGCTCAGGCATTAAGAGCACTGGCTACTCTTCCTGAGGCCCCAGGTTCAATTCCCAGCACCCATGTAGCAGCTCACACTGCCTATAGTTTAGTTTCCAGGAGATCTGAGGCCTCTTCCGGTTTCTGCTGGTACCAGGCACAGACACACATGCGAGCAAAATACCCATATGCAAATAAAACAGAATTGTAGATTTTTTAAAAAAATCTTAAACTCAATTATACCCAGAACGTATCCATCATCAGTCACAGATGCTGTATTCATAACAATTCCAAATGGAAACTGCCCAAATGTTCTTTCATCAGTAAACAAACCAACATGACAGAACCATACCAAGGAACACTCAGCAATAAAACGAGAGTAACTCCTGATACACACAGTAACTTGAGTGGACCCTAAACCCCAGAGAAATGATGCCATGTAGTAAAAGCCAACCTGGAATGAACCTTACTGTAAGGTTCTGCTTACATAAGCCATTCATGAGTAGCACAGATCTGGAAAACAGTCATCACACAGAAAAACATGTGTGTGGCGGTGAGGGATAGCGTGAGGAGATCCTTGGTGGGAGCGTGGTTAAAGGGCTCCATGAAGCTCAGTCTGAAATGTATGCACACACACACACATACACACATACACGCATGCACACAGAGGTGGGAGAAGAAGGGTGGAAGGGAAGGAAAGAGGGGAGAAGAGAGGGCGGGAAAGAGAGAGGGAGGGAGGGAGAGAGGGGGAGGGAAGAAAGAGGGAGGGAGGGAAAGAGAGGGAGGGAGGGAGGGGGGAAGGAGAGAGGGAGAGAGGGAGAGAGGGAGAGAGGGAGAGAGAGAGAGAGAGAGAGAGAGAGAGAGAGAGAGAGAGAGAGAGAGAGAGCAGATTAGTGTGTGACTGGTGAAATGTAAGTTCTTAGCTTTGCCAATATCGAATTCCTGGTTTTACTCTTGTGACGTACTTTTCCTAGGTACTAAGAGTAAGGAGGAACTGGGTGATGTCATGTGGTAAATGATAACAGTGATGGGGAATAAGTGAAAGTGTATGGTTCATGCCAGCACTGTAGGGGAGCAGGGTGAAGTCTCGTGAGGTATGCCAACACTGAAGGGTGCAGAATGAAGGGTGTTTAGGGCTTTCCTTAACATCTCCTTGACTCTTCTTGTAAATCCAAAAGGATTTTTAAAACAGTAAGCATTAAAAAGTGTGCATCAGCTCACCCCACAAACAAGGCCAGTAGGACCGATGCTCTCCTGGAGTCTGTCTTCTGAATAGCAGATGTTAGACCTGTGGTTAGCCCTGGCTGTGGTACCTCCGGGTAATAGGATTTGGTCTAAACGTTTCTCTTCAATATTTTCTGACCTGTCCAGACTGGATGGAGATATGATCTTGATTGGCCTTCTACAAAGTGCAGAGCATGGGGAAAAAGTAGATGCCTGTGAGATTGGAGCTGACAATCTTACATGTGTCTCTTATTTCCACTGCTGAGTAACAGAGCAACTCATAAAAGGGCACACCTGCAGCCCACCCAGAAGGGACCTTTACACTGAAAATACCACATTGCCACAAGCAGCCACATCAGGTGCACAGAAAAGCAGAATTGGGAAAGTGTTCTTCAAAAGACAAACCGGAGAACCAAGTGTCCGAAGAGCACTATTGACCCAGGGTGGTTCAGAGTGTGACACACAATATGTAGTGAACTGTATTTACAGCCAGAAAAGCACAGGCGCTGCAGAGGTTACCTGATGAATCCAGTTGGGCGTTTGCCTTATATGAGCATAACTTGGCAGTCTCTTGCCTCTGATTGGCTGGGCCTGCTGTTATGATTGACTGGGTGGCTGACTGGCTATGATTGACTGAGAAGCCCGCTGTTAAGATTGGGTGAGTGGCTGGCTATTATGATTGACTAAGAAGCCTGCTGTTAGGATTGGTTGAATAGTTAACTGTTATGATTGACGGAAAAGCCTGCTGTTATGATTGGCTGAAGAGCTGCTGTGGTTGGCTGGGGGTCAGCTGCTTAGTTATCAGAGTAACCATTAGTTCGCATTTTGTTTACCTGTCAAGCTGGGTCATAGCTTACTATGAACAAAGGCTCCCTTGCGCCAAGTTTTATCACTAAACGGGTTTGGGCCAAATTCATTTAACACAGTCAAGATGAAATTTCTTTCATCTTAACACAGTCAAAGAGTGTCACAGTGATCATTACTCAGTCGGGAGCTTTGGACCACATCTCACCCACAGCATCCAGCCATCTAGCTAGCTTCCTCAATGCCTCCCACATACGCAATGCCTCACACAGAATTTTCAAGCCTCCTCTGCCACAAAAGATCTGCAAAGCTTTCCCCTGGAGCCTACTGATGTCTGTATCATCCAGGGAGTGATAAAAAGTAACAACTTTAAAAAGACTCTGTAACCCTTGGAGTCTAACATCAGTATCAGCATCAGAAACAATCAAGGAAGCTTCCCTAACAAGCTAGCATGACAGGTGTGGAAAAATAAGTGGCTTCCTTTTTAAAAGGCAAGGAAGCTATGAGAGATGGCTGGAGGTATGTCAAAAGTCTCAAGAACCAAGTTGAAGCCTCTACTACTGCCAAGGCCAAAAGTTTTGACTCGAGTAAAAGTAATCCTTGCCTCAGCTTGGCACCTATGGAATGTGTTCAAGCCCATAAGTTTAAAATGGCAGTTAAGAAGACTGAATGGCTACCTCCTGAAGGTTGTGAGGGCTGTGGTGTGAAGCTCCCCCTGCCCCCGACTCCCCAGTGCAGCGGTGTGTAGATGGGATCTAGTAAGGAGTGTGAGTGGTTGGTGCCTTTTTCACTGAGATGGGTGGGCTACCCTGGGAGCTTGCTTCCCTTTCTCTCTCACACACACACCCCTTCCTTCCTTCCCACAGTGCACCTGGGGTTGATACCTCCTGAGGTAACTGCTGACACTGTAACCTTAGGTTTCCTGCCTATGGGACTATCAGCTGAAATAAAGCTCACTTTTTTATGAATTATGCAGATCCGGGACTCTGCAGAAGTAGGCATGGGATGGGAAAGGGAGGAGCACAGTTGTTCATCTTTACAACTGCTAAGAATCCTCCATGGACCGTCCCACAAACAAGGGCCGGGCACCTCTTTATAGAAGTGTTGTCAGCTGAGGACTGGGAAGAAGTTACAGAATTAGAACATACCCGTTTTCAAAGAAGTCATAAACACCAGAACAGCCAGAGTGTATGCCCCAAACAAGTTCAACACAAATACTGGTCAGCTCTGTTTTAAAACTCTGGCCAATTAGGGAGAGTGGAAAGCTGGGAACCGTGCAGGTTCTGTGATGGCTATTCTTGGCTGTCAACGTGACCACATCTGGAATTAATTGAAACCCAAACAGCTGTGAGGGATTTTTGCTTGATTTGAATTAGGGAGATCAATTTCTAACCCAATCTTTGAGGTGCGAAGGAACACACACCTTTAATCCAGATCTGGGAAGACCCACCTCTAACCTGGGCCACACCTTCTGCTAGAAGGACTTGGAAGGAGGACACTAGGCTCTTTGACTGTTTGTTCTCACCTCACTAGCAAGTTCACTCTTTCGCTGGCATGAGAGCCTAAACCTTCAGGACCAGCTGAGACATCCAGCCTGTGCACTAAATGACTACTGGATTCTTGGACCTTCCAGCCATGGTTGGATTAGCTGTAACACAGCCTGTAAGTCATTCTAATAAATCTACTTCACACACACACACACACGCACGCACGCACGCACGCACGCACGCACGCACGCACGCACGCACGCGCACACCGGGGAGAGAGAGAGAGAGAGAGAGAGAGATTCATTCTGTAAGTTCCATTACTCTAGAGAACCCTGACTAATTCAGGCTCCTAACACTTCCATGCAAGACAAGCTTCCCCACCTTCTTCATACACCCCAGGATCAAGTTAAGCAGCTCTCCTTCTAAAGATGCTTGGTTTTCCCCCATTCAGCTCAAAGCCAGGTGGTCCTGGATGCTACAAGAAAGCAGCCTGAGCAAGCCATGAGGAGCAAGCCAGGAAGCAGCATTCCTCCATGGACTCTGCCTCTGGGTTCCTGTCTTGAGTTCCAGATCTGACTTCCCTGAGTAATGGACTACAAGCTATAAGGCGAAATAGATCCTTTCCTCCCCAAGTTGCTCTGGGTCATATGTTTCAATCATAGCCATAGAAATTCTAAGACACAACCTTACGAACACATAGCTTATAACACCAGTGATCCTCACTGTAAGTGGAGACCATTTATGCATTCCCCTTCTCAGGCTTTGCACGATGACTCAGAACACGTGGCACCCCAGTGCTCCCACATGCCTGTCTGCAGCCAACCCCCATGTACAGCTCCAGACCTAAGCAGCCTCTGCCTTCTGGGCCTATATTTAGTCATTTTCTAGAAATGCTCTATAAATGGAATTGTACAATATGTAGTCTTTCGTGTCTGGCTTCCTTCACTCAGCATGTTTTTGAGAGAATGGTAGCTTTGAATACAGATGGGGATTTGATATTTCAAGGAGTCCTGGCTGGATCCATCAGTGAGCACGTGGACCATTTTCGCTGCGACTTCTCATCCTCCACTTCCTGATTGTGTAAGATACTTGCTTTGGCTCCTCTTGGGCCCAGCTTAGTCCCAAAGGTGGTGTGGATCCGGGTCCAAATGACATATGTTTGGCTTCACTGGGACAAAGTCTCGGAGGTCACAGTCGTCATTCCCTCTTTCTTGCTGGTGGTGGCTTAGCTATGGCTTCTTCCCAATGATGCTGAAAAGTTGGGACCTAACTTAGAAGCTTGGAAGTGATGGAGTCCTTCTGTGAGGTCAGGTGCAGAGGCTCCACGCTCAGAAGAGACCGATGCTGACTCCATGGGAGTAGACTATTCCCACTAGAGTGTCCCACCCCCAGTGTGCACACCGCTTTCTCCCTATATGCACTTGGTCCCCTCTCCTTATGGCTGCTCATGGCCCTTCTCCTCAGTGTGCACTAACACCTTTCCTCAGGGTACGCATGCCTCATCTGCACATGACCCCTCTCCTCTGTGTATATTCCTCCTCTCCTCACTGTGCACACTGCCTGTCTCCTGAGTGTGCACGCTGTCTCCTCTCCATGCATACACGTGCTCCCTTGCTTGGGTGCACACAGCACCTCTTCAATCTGCGCATGGCCCTTTCTTCCCGTGCCTTTACAAGGCTGTCCTTCTGTGAGGTTTGTGCTCCAATGCTCTCTTACTGTAAGGGCATCAGGTGAATTGGTTGAAGTCACTGTGGTAACCTCGTTTTTTAACTTGATCACCTCTTTAAAGACCTATTACCACCCCTGGCCACACTGTAGGGTATGAGTTTGAGACTTCAGCAGAAGACTCGAGAAGAAGCTCAATCCTCTCAGGGACTGATGGTACCATGGTGTCTGATTTTATGGAAATTTCAACCGTTCTCTGTTGAAAAGTTAAGCTTAAGACAAAATATTTTCTTAACAAAAGGTTACTGAGTGACCAAAACAGTGTTAAGTGTATGACTGGGAGTCACATGAAAGAAAGCCTTGGAAACTCTCTGATATTAAAAAAAAGATATTTCTGTAGTCAAATCAAAACTGGGAATAACCACTAAAAATGACTCTGGTGCTCTGGAAATCTAATGAGGTCCGCAGAGTCTGGGGCTGTCTCCTAAGTTTATAGAGGCTTGGGTCTGATGAGATTGGAGAACCAGGCCATCAACTCCAGACAGAGCTATGGTGCGCACAGCTCTGGGCAGCTCTGCCCCTCGTAGGGCAGCTGTGGACAATCAAGCCAGAGCTGAGCACACCTGCAAAATATACTCATTAGAGCATTGTAATTAACTCCCCAGCAGAAGAATCATCTACAGGAGAAGGCAGCCGATCCCCAGCCTAGAGAGCACACTGCCACCCCGAGGGCTTTTTTACACTGAGACATTAAGCCTGTGAACTGACCCAAAGTGCCCTCATTTCGTCCTAACCCATATTTGCACTTACAGCTTTTGCCAGCTTCCTCAGACCCATCAGGATAGACTAGCTTCTGTGTGTAACAAGAAATCCCTAAATCGTAGTCCCTTGGCACAATAGTATTTTTTTTGTCTTGTTCAGTCACCTTTGATCCCAGGGCAGATGATGGCCACTTTGATGTCAAGATGACTCCCATGTTCACCTGGTTTTGGATGTGGTAGACAAGATTGTTAGCTTTGACCCACATGACCAGCGACCAGCGTGACAAACAGTAGGGTGTGTCTTCAAGAAACTAAAAGTAGAGTGCTGTGAGCCCGCAAGCCCACTGCTGGGCATGTGTGTATGGACAGAAACCGGAAGCAAAGATCTTCACAGCAGTAACGTTCCCAGCAGCCATCAGATCATCAGTGGGTAGACAAAACGTGATCCATACACACACTGGGTATCACTTACCCTTCACCAGACTGGAAATGCTGGGGCCAGAGAGATGCCCAGTGGGCAAAGTATTTGCCATGTAAGCACAGGATATGAGCTCAGATCTCTAACTCCACATAAAGAACCAGACTTAGCCACACACACCTCTGTAATCACAGTACTGGGAGGTGGAAGCGGTGGGTCTAGGACTGGATCTAAGGCTTGCGGTTAGCCAGCTTACTGGCTGGGTTGGTGACCTGGTCTCTAGCCTACACACACACACACACACACACACACACACACACACACACACACATGCAAGCACATGTTCATGAACAGAAACACATACCAAACAAACAGAATGGAAATTCTGGGATATGCTGCACGGATGAGCCCTCAGGGCACTGCACTCAGAGAAGCAAGTCAGTCACAAGCACACATGCACTCGCTGTCCCCAGGTGTGACTCTCAGCCACCTGAGCAGTGATTTGGCGAAAATTCTAAGTCAAACCTCACCTATGCCTCTTAGGTATAGCCCCACAAGCAATTGGATTAGGAGAGAAAGAAGACAGAATGGTAGTGGGGGTTGGGCAGGAGAGAGGACGTCACGCTTAGCGGGTTCAGGAGATGGGTGAGAAGACGGATGAATGTCCTGTGCTGCTTGCTCACAGCTGTGTGATGGGATACATGTGAGTGCTGTTTACTGTCCACCTGGTCACATGGGAACACATGTGTGTGTGTGTGTATGTGTACATGTGTATGTGTCTGTGTGTGTGCA
The DNA here is from genome assembly GCF_021556685.1 of Rattus norvegicus. Taxonomy (NCBI): domain Eukaryota; kingdom Metazoa; phylum Chordata; class Mammalia; order Rodentia; family Muridae; genus Rattus; species Rattus norvegicus. The sequence continues at coordinate 130,693,032 of NC_141534.1, read as the reverse complement.
TGTGTATGAGTCTCTCTGTGTGTTAAGTTTATAGCTAAAACGTGTTCTCATTTTAAAAAGCCTTTACAGAGGCATCCAGGACTCACTGGACAAATTCCAAACTCAGATATTATTCCATAAAGAATAATACCTTCCAAAGCCTGGCCCTTGCTGCCTACATTTACTGCTGTTGCTAGCTACACCCTCTGTGCCGTCATGCGTAACACCCTCATGCTTGGGACACCACCCTGCCTGCCTTCCTTTCTGCATCTGCGTCCTCTGAGTGCCCACGATGCTGTAAAACAAGAAACACGACCACATGAACTGGGACCTCCCTGTCATCCAAACAGAAATGCCCCGGGCAGGGAGAGCTCTGCCCCGTCTCTCTGCCACCCCAGCACTGGGCACAGCACCTGCACATGTAAGCAAACTGCACCAATCCCTCACAGATGAAGACATCCAAGCTGGTGGCAAAACTTGCACCTGAGACCCACATCCTCAGACCAGAGCTGCTCACACCATGTGTGTCACACTATGACACACACCAGGGTTCCTAGTCCTGTGTTCATGCAGCTTTCGAGTCTGCAGAGGAGATGGGTGCAGCCCTTTGCAGACCGTGCAGCTCCCGTGTGGGCTCAAACCACGAGAGGGATACAGATAGCCCTGCACACCACCAGAGCCTTGCTCTCCAGACTCCCATGGTGGGAACCTGCCCAGAACCCTCCGAGACCACCCCACCCCACCGCCGCCCCAGATGCCTGAGCAGCATGTGGAGAACTCTTTCTAATTCAAATTCCTCATATGCGTATGAAAATGGAAACGGCTTTTTTTTTAAAAAATTATTTGACTTCATTGTTATCTACAGTTCAATCAATGACTATAAAACCAGCTTTTCAGACCCTCTTAATTACCCAGAAGAATTCCCACAAAAGATGCATGTCCCTGAATAGAACAGGCAGGCAGCTACAATCAGGTTTCTTTAATAGACCTGATGTTCCTCTTGGGGTAATTTAAACAAGCCATGACGGCTCAACCATTAGCGTTAATTATAAAGGCCTCAGACAGCTGCACGGTGGGAACCTGGAGCAGGACTCCAGTCCCGGCTCTTCAGCAAATCCACCTGTGAGAGCTCAGTCTGACCTTTAGCGTGCTCCAGGGCAGGCTTCCTGTCACTTACTGAATGGTGGGCATGGTGGAGAAAGCTGCCCTCGTGGATCTCTGAAGACCCCACAGGCACATCATGGGTAAATGCATTCAGGAGCAACAGGACTCTAGGACCGACACGGAATACAGAACATCACATTACTGCTAATGAACCAACGAACTTCTGTGGGGATGAAAGGAATCCAGAGTGTGGAGAAGGCCAACAGAGTCAGCTTCTGCTCGGCGCAGTAGAGCAAGCCTGCACCCTGGGGTGTGCATTTTAGGATTCAGCCAAGCTTGGGCGAAATGTGCAAGAAAAAAATGTCTCTTTGCTAAAGGTGTCTTTTTTATTATGATTACATTTTATTTATTGCATGGAGTAGGCCCTGGGCATGCCATAGCATGTGCTTGGATCAGAGGACAGCCACAGAAGTCTGAAATGTCATTCACTCCTTCCACCGTGAGGGTCCTGGTGATTAAACTCGGGTTGTCAGGATTGGTGGCAAGCACGTTTCCCCACAGAGTCATCCCCCTGGTCCACAAACATATCATTTTTGTTATCATTATCCACTGAACAATGCAGCATGACAGCTGTTTCCACAGCACTCACATTGTGTCCGAGACTCCAGGTCACCTAGCGATGATATGATCAGAGTACTTTGTCTACACTTATGAAGACGTCACAATGAAAAGCATTCTTTCTTTTCCAATTAATGTACACTAATACTTTTTGAGAGGATCTCACTCGGTAGCCCTAGCTGGCCTGGAACTCAATATGTACACTAGGCTGGCCTTGAACTTACAGAGGTGTCTCCTGCATCTGCCTCCTGAATCCTTGGATTAAAACTATATCCCACAGGGCCAGGCCTAGTGGTGTTCACCTTTAATCCCAACAGTTGGAAGGCAGAGATGGGCAGATCTCTGTAATTCTGAGGCCAGCCTGGTCTACAGTGCAAGTTCCAGGACAGCCAGGGCCACGTCCTACTCCTTATAAAAATTTTTTGATAAATAAATCAAAAGCATGTGGAGGAATGTGTTTAAGTTATACACACCCCACCATTTTATACACAAGGAACCTTAGTATCTGGATTCTGGCAGCCCTCCTGAAACCAAGCCCTAAGGACATCAAGGGCAACTGAATCATCAGATAGACCCAAGGACGGATGACCCACTGGTACTGAGGTGGAACAGGTACCCTCTTTCCTTTGGTGGACACGAAATCTACCATTCGTGTCTACATGTGTGTGACCCTAGTAAGAGGAAGAGCCCTCTCATGAATCACTGCAGCCAAACCTCCAAGTCTCCAGACGTTCTGGGGGTCCCAAGGCACCCTGATGGTGCTACATGGGTTGTGCCATGATTTCCATACACGTGCTTTAGCATAAGTGTCCACATACATACACTCCAACAAGTAAATACATTAAAAAAAATCCATATGCAGAAGCTGTCCACGTTCACAGATTACCCCAGACTTCTCTTCAAGGCTCCAGACGGTATGGAACACACGTGGGGGCATTTGTGATGGGGAATTACCCGACTGCAGGACTGGTGTGACCATGAGAAGGTAGCAGAGTGCAGAGTTCAAGGAGGCCCTGGCTGCCAAGTGCAACCTGTCCTTTGCCCAGGCTGGCAGTGAGCACCTCTTTCAACTCTGTGCCAGGCCCTGAGAACAGACCTGGAGCTCAGTGAGGCCAATGTTGAGCTCGGAGCTCCCTAGCTTCCACTCTGGAGCGGATGAAGGGCGTTACTAACATGTAAGCTGTGCAGTTGACGGAGAAGATGCTCCCACTGGTGGAGGAGGTGGCAAAAGCAGGAGCAGAAAGATCAGTACCAACTGAGCTGGCCTGCAGAAGCCATCCAGGAAAGAGAAATTAAATCCAGCACCTGAAGGGGCTAAATTAACCAAGAAAGTTGTGGAAGGGCAAAGATTTTGGAAGTAACGTCAGAAAGAAAATAAATTAAGGCTAGACCTCTGGCTTTTCCTCTAAGCAAAAGGGTTGCTAGAAAGTTCTATACCTAGGAGTCATATGATCTGGTCGAAAAACTAAAAGGATAACCCAGATGACCTTAGGGTGCAGCCTTGAAGGTATGGGTTGGGGTAGGAATTATAACCCTGCCAGGAGTTCAAGGGGAGTTGACAGTGTCATACTCCACAGTGACACCAACGGTCAACAAGCACTGGATTCTGGAATAGCCGAGCAGTAGGACCTGGGAGATGGACGGGCGTCAAGACTGACTCACAGAGAACGTAGCACAGGCACTGGAAGCAGGAAGCAGGTAGGAGCAGGAGGAGGACGGTCGGCGATGGGATGGCAGCTGCTGTGTTGGAATGACCGTTGGACCCACCAGTTTGGAGTCCTGGACTGGAGCCGAGCGAAGATAAGCTATGAATGTTGGGGTTCTTTCACATTTGGAAGATACATGGTTTAACACTTATGTTCCTTATTTATTAGAGCCACAGCATAAGTCAGACCAGCAAAGACGGTTTTCTCCTGCTACAGTGTGGGTTCCTGGGATCAAACCATGCTTGTTAGTTTGTTAGCAGCAAGAACCTTCACCCACTGAGTCATGCCGTGGGCCCAGTGCTAATTCACACTACAAGGCTGTATGCATGGACTGAGGAGAAAGGAGGCCCATGTATGGGTTCCAGGGACCCTCGAGGACTTGGAGTCCTAGAAGAGACTCAGTGAACTCAGTCCTGTGAGGTGAAGGAAAATTCCAGGCTTCTGGCAACCTGGGAGCACGAGAGACTAGATTCCTGGGGATGATGATCCAAATGGTCCTAGAGCGTGAATGGAAAGAGGATTCGGGGTTGGCCACTGGACCAGAGAAACAGCGACTGGGTGGCTACGCTGGAAACAGTTCCTGTGTCAACGGCACCTGCAGAAGTGCTGCAAGATGAGCTGTGAGTCTGCCTGGAGTGGGTATATGTGTGTGAGAGAGAGGGAGGGAGGGACAGGACAGCCAGGAGACACAGACCCTCCAGAAGCCACAGCTAAACAAAGATGAAATATGGGACAGGGGAAGGAGGAGGAGGAGGAGGAGGTGGGAGCCAGGGACTTTTTCTCTCCAAGATGTCTTGGAGAGGAAAAGCAGCTGCTGGGATGTGCTGTGTGGGGAATGAGCCAAGACTTCAGAATGTAGTGCTCAGGGAAGAGCAGCAATGAGTGACATCTGGGGCTAAGGTACAGAGGGGCTGCCTCTGCAGGGGAGAGTTGGTATTAAGCCCCAGGAGGAGAGAAAATGGGACTACAAGGGAAGACAAGTAATGACAAGTAATGACAAGAGGCCTCTTTCTACCAAAACTCTTAGGTCCCCACCAAGGGAAATGGTGAGAGGGAATCGAGTATGACTCACTGTGCTTCCCTCCCTGACATAAACACAGGCAGAGGGCACAGACTGTGATGCTCTACACACAGAAGGGTGAGCCTATGGGTTTTTTTTTTTTAAGATTTATTGTTATATGTGTGTATGCATGTGTGTGCCTATGTGAGTCTATACCACATGTGTACGTGTGTACTGATGTCTCTGAGGCCACAATAGGGCCCCCTGGAGGCCACAGTTGTGAGCCTCCAGATATGGATGCTGGGAACTGAATCTGGGTACTCTGGAAGGGCAGCAAGTGCCCTTAACTTCTGCACCATCTCGCTAGCCCCATGCGAGCCTGTTTTTATCACCAGCTTGGAGCTGGCAATGTTCACACTGCCTCTTTCATGATCAGCTTCTCTAGCCGCACAGAGGGATTGGAGGCTTCTCTTCTCAGAAGTGCTGAGAGGATATCTAACTGCTGAAGTTCTCAGGAGACAGAAATGCAAGTGGCGGGCACACAGTAACACAGCTTTTACAGCGCGTGTGTGAAGTAGAGTATATACTCACTGTAACAGAATAACAGCCCACTCGTGATCAACAGTCAGTGTGACAGTACAACACCGTGAATGACTGACTGCAGGACAACCCCACCAAGCACCCGACTGATCAACAGTCATCATGGGAACACACCTCACCTGGGGGATCAACAACTTCAGCTTAATGGTTTTATTGGCAGCCTGGAGTCATATTTGTGGAGGGTCGAGGTGTGTCTTATTTTTCAAACTCACTGGCAGGTGACCAGATCCTTCCCCATTATTCTATTTTTCATACCTGAATAATATTCCACTTTCCAGGACCTTTGTCTGTTCCTGTCTATGTTGATATTGTGGACACACACGGGTGATCAAAGGCCTGACTGTTAAGTGGAGCCAAGCCTTCAAAGAGTCAGGCACCTATGCATGACCATGTGGATTTGCATATATGAAGAGGAAAGCCCAGAAGTGCCTATATATCCTGGTAGAAACAAATACACTCAGCATATAAACTGCTTTTTGTCTATCTGTTCATTTGTTCATTCATTCATGTTTGTGGCACTGAGGATTGACTCACTCATACACGCTAGGCTAGCGATCTACTACCTAACTTTATCCGAAGCCACCTTTTCCCTTCTTATTTTGAGGTGAAGAAACTAGGGCACCTTAACAAAGGGCTGATTCTGGGGATAAAGAAGGAATACAACATAAGCCTGAAACATCTTGTCTCTGAAAGTAAGAAAGGACCAAGGGCTGGAGAGATGGATCAGTGGTTAAGAGCACTGGCTGCTCCTCCACAGGATCCAGGTTCAATCCCAAGTATCCGTGGACAGCTCACAACTATCTGCAACTCCAGTTTGGAGGGTTCCATTACCCTCTTCTGACTCCTTGAATACCACGAAGGCTTATGATAAGTACACACACACACACACACACACACACACACACACACACCCCACGGCAAAATATCCATACACATAAAATAAATAGTTTTTTTTTAAGTGCTTAAAACACGAGAAGGCAGTGGTTTGTCAAAGTGGCTCAGAAGGCGTCTGAAATTTTCAGTATTATCAAACAATTCTTGCAGCAAAATCAAGCCTGTGGCACAATGCCCCCTTGGCACCTACAGGGCTCATCTGGGCCCCGTTGTACACATCGGTCATGGGAAACACAAGTCCTACAGGTAGTATGTCGTGCTAACTGTACCGACCTCCGCGCGCCATCCTGTGTGGTTTCATTCGCTCCAGCTGATTCACAATCCCCAAGGCGATGGAGGTGCAGAGTTGTCACTGAGGAGACAGTGAGTGACAGGAGCAAAGTCTGTGCATGTGCAGCACAGACGCAACTTCCCCAAGTGCCGTCAGTCACAGGCGGACGAACTCATAGACGTGGCACCCACGGTTCCAGAGGGTTGTGATACAAAATCAACAGCAAAACCACAGATCCATTCTGATACTCATGAGTGTCGGAATGAATTAATACCTAGATATCAAGCTCCCATACAGTCACCTGAAATGACTCACACACACAGTCTCCCTCCGACCCCCATCCCTTAGACAGCTTCCTTCAGCAGAGTCCTTAGGTAAGAAAGTGGGTAGTTTGACATTGATCAAGGTAACCCGTGATATTAGGATAATACTCCCCTTCTGTGGGTTTCCTCTTCCTAACTCAGAAACCATCTAACCAGGAGACGAGGCACAAGGGAAATCCAAACTAGGGTGCAACCTACAAAGTTCCAGCCCCTAACTGCCCGAGGAGTCAGAAACAAAGCAATTCTAAAACCTGCTACAGACCTGCATGGGCTCCTCGGTTGTGGTGAATGGCCTACTGCGGAACCAGGGTTGTGGGTGGGGTTTTCCTGTATTATCTTGTTGTCATTGCAAACTCTCCACACATCTAAACATATTCGACAATGGGACATTTATCGACAGTGACAATCACCAGAGGAACAGGACCAGCTAGCAGGAGCCAAGCCTGAGACCTTATCCTTGAGTGCTGGAGGAAATACCTGGGAGAACCTCCCTACCGTTTTGGTCCACCTGCCCCACAGCAGAACACAGGCAGGATGAATACCTGACTCAACCAGGTTGGGCTTGGAACGCACGCCCCATTCAACCACGGAGGACAGCAGACACACTGCTCAATCCTGGGTTGGGGTCTAGCTGGCTCCACAGAGCTGCCCCAAACTCCATCAATATTTCTCAGAGTTTAGCACTTCAGAAGGTAAGCTTGCATCTCCCATGAGGTGTGAGAGATCACGACTGTGACTAGGGGATGGGTAGAGTAACTGGTGCTTATGGGAAGCAGCGGCTACTCATGAACAGAGGCAAGACCTGAGCAGTGAGTGGCAGAGCCATTGGTAGGAGAAGCCACTGCTCGGCCCGGATGCTACACTGAGGTTTAGCCTATGGCTGCTGGAGCAAATTCCCAGAATAACATCTGTGTGTTATCCCACAGTTCTGCAGCTGAGAAATTCAGATGGGTCCTGGGCACTGGATAGGACCTCCCATGCTCACATATCCGAAGCATAATCCTAATGCAGCCCTGCTAAGAGGCAGGACCCTAAGATGCTCAGAACTCTGTCTCTCCTGCTGCCTCCCTGCCCTTCCTTCTCCCACCAGTGTGGTGGTACAAGAAATCCACCCCCCAGATACCAGCAACTTCACAGCGAGACTTCAGGACTGTGAGAAATACATTTCTTTAGAAGGTATCCGGTTCCTGGCATTCCAATAGCACACAGCTAAGAGAAAAAGAAAAAATTCAAACTATCAACTGGGCTGGTTCCTGCCGGAGGACTGTGTCTCCAATGTCTGGTTTGCACATTCTCATCCTTCCAATCTCTGTCTTGTTATCACATAACTTCTCCCCTAATCTGACTCTGCCTGGGTCCCTTCAAAGGGCATCATCACTGTTAAAGTCTGGCTCTGGTATTTCCCAACAAAGGCCCGATGTTTAAGGTTAAAGTCTCTATTTGGTACCTATTGGAAAATCATATGTCATGGCAGTCACGTCCTAGAAGGGGACTGTGGTGCCCAGCCCTTTTTTCTTCCTCTCTCCTTCACCTCATATTCCTTCCAGATGTCCAGTCTTACTGCAGACTCAAAGCCATGGGCCAAGAGCGTGAACTAAAACTCAAAAAAAAAAAAAAAAAAAGTGAGCCAAAGTCGACTGCCTCAGGTGTTCTGTTATAGTAACACAAGGTTAACTAATACATTTATGATAACATGTACCCCTCCAGATCATGGAGGACAACTCTCACTCAAGACCCTTACCGTCACATCAGTAGTCTTTGGGACCACATAAAGGAACAGACTCATACATTCCCAAGATCAGAATATCAGCATCTTTAGGGCCTGTTTTCCTGCTTTCCTCAGCATCTCAGTAGTATGTGGTCATCAACTGGCATTCTTGGGGAATTAACTCCAGGCTCCCTGATGATAGCAGAATCTGTGGGTGCTCAAGTCTCTGTGCAAACCAGCATAGCAATTCCCCAGAAGCTCTGTGCACCCCCACCCCCATGACTTACTATAGCTAATGCAGGATCAGCACAATAAAGAACGTCCTAGAGAACAGGAAGGGGCTGAGCCAGGCACCACTGTCCCCAAACATCTCTCCACAACTGACGACGACGGAAGGCAATCAGTCGCACTCTCAAATGGCATCTGCACAACCAAACCCAGACCTGAATTTAAATGATGAAGGAAGGAAAGCAAACCACGTGCGGAATGTGTAGCTACGACCACACAAAACCTAACCGCTTGGAATATACATCTATACCCACAGGAAAGCAAGGCATGCATGGGACACGGACCTGCACCCCTCACAAAAGCAAACCACATGAGGAACGTGTACTGGTGCCCACACAGGGCGTCTCTAGACAGCGACAAGTCAGCCATCCGTTATCTCCTACTCATCACGCCGAACATTGGCACAGCCAGCCAGACCCTCCTCAGGGGATACCCCTCAAGTTCTTGCAATCCCCACTCCTCTCACTATCTGCTCAGACACTGTGACACAAACTCACCCTTCGAGAGCTTGGCCGACCTTGGTCCTCATGGAGACTCACATACCATTAATCAATGAGTACAGATGTTTCCCTGAGATTTTTAAGTGCTAAAGAACGTCCTTTCACACTTTCTGATAATGGAAAATATTCACACCAAAGCCCCAAATTCTCAATGCTAACAAAGCAATCCCAATCCCACCACCCACGGCCTTCACCTTAGGGCCTCGGGAGACTATAGGACTCTGGGTGGTTTAACTGGGAACGATCATCCAATCGATCACCATCTACCGAGGCTTCCATTTTCATTCCAAACAGCTGTCAACTGGAAGCCTTTTGCCACTGCCTTGTGCTTAGGCCTTGCTCCTCTTTGGCATGGCCATCCCACAGGGGTCACATTCCGTCTGACTCTACCAGGGATCCTCACAGCCACACATCAAACACGTTATGCAATGTGACTGACCCCACAGCAGACCTGCCTCGAGAGGTCCCTCAGAGGTTGCACACTCAGAAATGGTCACTGCAGGGAGAGCTTGAGCCCCTCCCCTCTCCCCTGGAGTAGCCTGAACAAAGCATCCCCAGACCATGGGACCTGGAGAAAACAGGACGGGCTTTTCCTATCTATGGAGCCTTCCCCACCTCCACCCCTGCCCCATATCTTCTGACACCTGTCTGGGCAACAGGTTGTGTCTCTGTTAACATAGCCTGGGCTCCAATGACCACCAGTCCATCATCAAGTACATAATGAATTGGACCCCAGGATGGTCCAAATGATATTTTATACATTGTGAGCCTCCTTCCTCCTTAACAAGCCAGTAAGCTGCGCATTTCTGTTACACCCACTTCACAGCATAGAGAGAGGACTACTGAAGCTCAGAGTGGCCACCAGCGCTGTGAGGACTGGACAGGGCTGGTCTTCTATGGGCCTTCAATCTCTTGCTGTTCTCCCAGGGTCCCACCATCCTAGAAGCCTCCAGCTCCAGCTTCACCAGGGCCTCTATGCTTTCCACAAACTTGTCTGCAGGTGCAGGGCACAGCGCCTTCTCAACAAGGCCAAGGGCTCTGCATCCTTGCTCCATTCCACAATGAAGGGAGCACAGGGAGGTGTCAGAGCCTGTCAGTCAAGCACCCAGCCCAGGCCTGGTGTCCTGTAATTGGCTCTGCCACAGGTGCAGATCTGACGCTGCCCGCTGTGTGGAAGCATCGCTGTCATCCTGCCAGGTTGGCCCTACATCCCAGAGAGCTGCTCTGGCAGGTCATGGGCCCCTGGTCTCAGGACTGAGTGCCACCAGCTTGGACCAGCCACATGCCCCTAGAACATGGGAATGTGGGAGATGGTTGGAAAGAGAAGGACACGTGGTAAAATCAGCATAAGAAGCACAAAATTATCATCGCCAGTCTTTCTATGCAGGGCTTCCTAAACCTCCCCCACCCCACACTCTCTACAGCTACTGAGGCCACAGTCTGGGATCAGGAAGCGCCAAACTGGCTGCACTGGCTGTTTTCAGTTGGCCTGGGACTGTCAGTCATTGGTCTAAAAAACAAGCCAATGAGCAAGCTAGGAAACCAAGCCACGCCTCCAGAAAGGAATGGAAATACAGGTCCCCTCTTGCCCCTCTGGGTAGAACAGACTAGGACCTTGCCTCATCGGATCAACAGGAAGCATTCTCATAGCAGGAATTACAGATACTCAGGGAATATGAAGTAAAGCAGTACAAAATACACTAAACAGAAAGAAACAAAAGACTTCCTGTCTTCTCTTAGACAACTAGCTGTCTATAACTAGAAAAACTTCACTAGCCCCTATCCTGACTTCCTGTATTCTCCATAGAGGTGAGCTATCCCTGGATGGGTCTAGCCAGGAATCTGTCCTGTGGTGAGAGAAGGGGCAGCCAATGAACTCCAGCCGCACACCCCAGGTTGGCCTCCAAGTTCTAGCCCTCCTGCTGGATTTACCTGACAGCCCAGAACCTCAGTCCTGGTTGACTTTAATTTCTATGGCCATGACAAAACATCTAATGCTGGCTAACTTGAAAAGAATGGAGCTTTCTTTATTTGCCTCAGTGCTCTAGAGACTGGGAAGAACAAGAGGGTGATGTTGGCATCTGGTGAGGGCCTGCTTGCTGTCTTGTAACATGGCGGAAGGGTACTATGTGGGAAGATGGTGTGTAGGGTTGGGTCTCTCTTCCTCTTCATACAAATGCAAAATGGGCACCAGCCCTGATGATCTCATCTAATAATGGTCACTCTCTCTCAAAGCTATCCGCATGAGACTTTGTGGATAACATTCCCATTTAAGCGATAGCCACCTTCCTGACCTGTGATCCCCATTGGTCCCCATAGCTCAGCCTTCTCTGATGGCCTCTGTCTATGCTCACAGTGGCCCACCAGCAGGTCCTGCTTAGCCTATCAGGCTGTCCTATCCTGTAACCCGTGGCCTGGATGTCCCTAGAACTCTGCCTCCCAGGACAACTGCCTCCCTTTCTGGACCCCAAGCTACTGGCTTAGCTCCCCATCCACACCTGACTGGACTAGTTCATGTCACCATCTGGGCAGGGCTGGGCAGCAGCAGGGAGAGGTAGGGTAGAAAGGGCTAGGGACAAATGCACCAGGTGGTAGGAGCCTGGGGCCAGGCCACTACCAGGCTCCTGACCTCTTTAGAGACATCTGTGCTCCAGGGACGGTCAGCAACACACGACAATTTAAAGAAACATGTCACTGCAAAAATAAGTCTCATCTTGTCCTGGTTCACCCTGTGGGCAAGAGGAAAATGCCTCCTTGTTTCCTTTGTAATAATGGCCACAAAGCGATGTGCATAAAACCTTGCTGTATCCTACAGGACTAACAATAGGACCCTCACTTCCCAAACAGACTTGGGCCAAGTAACAGAGCAGGTGGCATGTGTCCTCTGGATCCCTGGAATGGGTTCCTGACCATTTGTGCCCAACACCTCAGAAAAGAGGAGAAACAGGAAGAGAGGGGGCAGGCAACAGGCAGGCTCACTCCAGAGCAGAGCATGTGTGGAGGTGTTTCTGGAGGGCTGGTGCAGGAGGAGAGTGGCCATCTTGGTCTCTTCCCTAGGAACAGAATGTGGTTAAGCTGACAATACAGGCTCCATTCAGTCAGAGGGGAGCAGTAGCTTCTAACAAAACAAACAGATGCCTCGTTCGTATGTGCACAGTAGATGTGTTCCCCTGCAACGGGCTAGTTCCTGACTCTGCTGTTGAGAATTATGAATGGATAACCCAGGCTATGCAAATGTCTCTGCCCCCCAAGGGCACACAGAGATAAACGGTGGGGTCAGGTGGCGGTTCTATTTTTGATCCTTTAAGCCCTCCCCCCATAATGACTTTAATAGTAGGCATGCCAACTTTCCAGAAAGACTAGAATTGTCCTTAGAAAATGGACACAAGTAGAGATGCCCATGTTAATCAAACTAAGGCAGACTCAGAATGACTAGGTATGTATGTTTTCACAGGGGCAGGATTATTTGCTTTAAGAGTATCTTGGTGCATCTGAAATATGTATTTCTGTTGCTACCACCAAATACCATAGTCTTGGATCCCTTATGAAGAAGAAGAAAAAAAAAAAAAGATTTAGTTCACAGTTTACAATTGGTCTAAAAACCAGTCAGTCCATTGATCTAGCCTTTGCAGAAATTGTGTAAGGGGGAAGAAGGTTCACATGGCAAGAAAGGAAGCTAGGACGTTGGAATAAGAAGCAGTCCTTGCATGACACTCAGGTCTTGAAAGAGCTGACTAGGAAGTGCAGGTGCCTGCCGAGGCCAGAAGAGGGCGCTGGGTTCCTTGGTTCTGAGTCACCTAAATGGGTGCTGGGAACTGAACTCATGTCTCCTGCAACACTCAATGTAAGGACTCACTAAATTCTTTATTCCCTGATACAATCTGAAGAGAAATAACCCCACCGTTCACAAGAACCCACCGCTTAGACATTTTCCTACTCCTAATTCAACCACACCAGGGCCCAATCCCTGAAGGAGGCTAAGCCACTGTGTCACTGTCACAAAACTCAGTGAAAGGAGCAGCATGAGAAGGGGCGGAGGCACAAAGATCCCCAACAAGGCAGGTTTCACAGATGCTAAGAAAGAAGGGTCACTGAGCCCCACAGCGCCATCTTCTCCTGCCTTCCCACAGGGCGAGCTTTCCCACATGCCCCAAATTCAAAAACCCTAAGTGTGAGGCTGTCCCCACATTCAGATACCGAAGGGACTCCCTCTGCCTTGCTAAAAACCATTCATTAGATTACATCCCTAAAGCCAGCCACTGAGGTCTGTTCTCTCATTTGGCCACTCCCTCCTCCTGAGGCTGACTACCAAGGTCCAGCTATCAAAGTATTGAAGTCCAGAAGTCAAAAGCCCCCTTTGGCTCACCTAACTAACATGCCCAATCAAAATTAACCCTCACCCTAACACAGGGTTTCCCATTTTACCTTTATAAACTACCGTTTGCCTAAGGGCCACATCTGGCTCCTCGCTATATGGAGACAGTCCTTTGGTCCCACCCCCTGGCAAATACTCCTCCTCCCTCTCTCTCCTTTTTGCTTCCCCTTCTCCCTCATCCTCTATCTCCTGTCTTTGTCTCTTACTCCCTGTCCTCTGTTCCCTCTGGGGTAAATAAATCTCCTTTGTGCTGAGAGCTCTCAGGGGTCCTGAGCTGACTTGGTTCCCTTCAGGTACTGCCCTATGGATTCAGAGGCTGGCCAGTTTGGAAAAGCTCCAAGGGAAGCTGACCCATCTGCAGGCAGCTGCATCCCTGGAGCCTACTGCAAGTATAGACAACTGTGGGCAAGTGTGAATGCAGTCCCAGGGACCCTCACACACACACACACACACACACACACACACACACACACACACACACAAACACACACACACACACACACAGTGCCTTTTTCCCTGAGACTTGGACTTGACGGTCCCTTGAAGTTCAGTTACTCAGAGTCAGCCTCCATCCGAAAACACCAATTGGGGAATTCCAGAAGCAAACACTGTAGAGACTGTGAATGAACCGTAGTAACGCAAGGCTGTTTGTTCATTACTGTTGGTCTCCTACTGTGCCTAATGTGTACCTCACGCCAGCGATGTGCAGGTAGCACGGTCGGTGGCTTCAGGCACCTGCAGACTACCCTGGGTGCTAAGGATGAGCAAGGGCTGGCTGCTAACACAGAAGGGAGGCTGTACCCCATGGCTGCCTCCTACAGCTAGCTATGTTGAGACCTAGAAGCCAGGCAGGGAAGGGCCAGCTGCCGCAGACCTGTCCCAGAAGCCCCTTTGCCAGCACGCAGACTCTCCCACAGAGACTTCCTCTATGTGAGCATCTGTGCATTTGAACATAACTTCCCAAAATACATACTTCCAACGATGCGAATAGGACTCCAAATACGTAGAGCTACGGGCGACGCTGTTATTTTAAACTGCTGTTAACTCCAACAGAAATAAAACTTTTCGCATCCCTAAGCCAGATGCAGATGACGCCCCGGCTAGCCCACAGGCAGTCTGCTGAACTGAAAGGACCTTCCAGACCCACTGAGGAGTGGCTCCTGAGCCTAGAGACTCCAGCGGTGACTCTGGAGGTGACGTTTTGTGCTACCTCCACTAAGTGAGGCTGCCTCTCCAGGCACATGCTGAGGGAGAGAAGGCCATACCAGAAGGGCTGGTGACTAAAGCTTTCAATGGTGACAAAATGAGGTCCTAGACACAGGGGACAGGAATGCCAGGTCACCCTATCACCATATCAGCAATGAGGAGCAGGTTATAGCTCTCCATAACCTCCCATTCGTGGGCCTCCTTGAGGATCTAGGAGTTACAGAATGGACAGCTCAGGCAGTTCTCCCAGGAGGCCATGTGGTGAGACACAGTGGTCAGTGTGGCCTACGATGATAACCTGGCCAACAGAGGCAACAAGCACCAAGACTTTGCATCCCCAATTCCCTGGCCAAGAGACTAGCAAGGAGGTAGGTGGCCCAGGGAGGGTACAGGGGCTTTGCGTTGCCTCCTGAGTCAGACTTCTGCAGGGAACTGACAAGTGCCAAGTCCCCAGTGTCTCATGGGCCCCTCTTAAACCTGTAGAACAGAGAGGTAGCACCCTGCCACACGCTGCAAGGCTAAAGAGCCTCTGTCCAGGGAGAAACCATTTCTTTGGAACAAAGAGCCAGACAAGAGACTTCTGAGGGATCTGGGGTGGACACAGCAAGCATAAGCACCAGGCTCAGTATGTTTTCAGCAGGATCATCCCCAGGGTACATCTCCCTCAAGAGAAGCAAGAATTAAACACCTGCTGGATACTAAAAGTATCAACATGGCCATCAGGAGCCTGACTGCCTTTTCTACAGATAACCACCCCCTCAGCCTCATCTACAGGCAAGGTGAGATGACCAGGTGCAGGTCTGATAACAAGAAACGAGGCAGTTAAGGAGGGGAGGGGCATACACAGAGACACAGCCCTCCCCCACCACTGCTTTCCAGGGCAGGGCAGGCTCTTGCTAGTCAGGAGACGGGATCTCTGCAATCACCCACCCTATCACTGGACACCATTTCCCTTGGCTGGAAGCAGATAAGACTCTCACTGCATAGCAGAAAGCTCTGAAACCCATCTGACTTCCCTGATCAGGGGCATGTGTGCCTCCAGGACACGTGCAGAGACACTGTGGGGTGGGGATGCTCCTCAATGCTCCGTGAATATCCACCATAGAGGATAATAAATGCGAAACAATAGAAGGTGCAGAGCGGCCTCAGACAATGACCCCCTGGGGAAGCAGTAGCAGGAGACACTAATGCTTCCCCAATAAAGCTCTCAGTCTAGCATCCACTAGCACAAAGCTCTACATAGGCAAGGTATTCACAGTGACTGACCCTGTCCTGGCCAGGGTCAGAGCTCCGCCTAGTCTCTGCCGCCTGCTGAGTAGGGTACAGGGTTCCACAGGAGCATGAGGCTGAAGCCCAGAGGTCCCTGCATTGGAGCTGCTGCAGCACTGGCCGGACCACAGGCAGAGGCATGGCCCATGTAGGCGTAAGAGCCGGTTTCACCCTCTGGTTCCCTACGCTCAGGGATGGCAGCTGTGCTTCTCAGCCATGGTGGGTGGCAGAGCCACACTTCCTCGGTGTGATCTGGACTTTAGGAAAATGTCCTTCCTCTTCTCTTTGTGGAATTAAGAAAAATAATTAAGAGAAGAGCAGATGGCAACCACTTCAAATCTGTTCGTGAGAACCAAATCAACAAGATGTGGGAATGGGGGAAGAGGTTGCTTTTCTGGATGAGTGGGCATCCCACGCTATAATCCCCAAAGCGAGGCACCAGGACTGTGGATAGGGAGGACGGAAGCGTTGTGCAGTGAGAGGGTCAGAGCCCCAAACCCAGAAGCAATCACAGAAAAGCCACCTCCTCCTATGGCAGCCAGGCTACCCAGAATGCTACAGCGGAGAGGGAGGGCTGGCTTCAGCACCACTACAGGTGCCTTTGCTAAGGACAGACAGATCAACGCGCCCAGTGAGAAGCCAGCTCTCACAGCCCTGCATCTGAAATGGTGACTGTAGGCAACTCTTCTCCTCCCTGAGAACGTCTGAGAACCTCTCACCCACAGGCTGTCTTAGCATCTGGGAGAGCGTACTTGGTAGGGAAAGGAGGGTTATTCAGATCATAAGTTTAGAAGCCTAAAGTCCACGACTGGGGGCTCTATCTTTCAGCCTCAGATAAACACGCCATTGGCAGCATCAGAACAAGGCAAACACCTACATGCAGATGAGCCAAGGGCATCACGTTGCTTTACAACAGCCACCGTCACAAGAACTATATAAGGTGCCATGAAAATGACATTAATACCTTCTATGTCCCAACTATGTGACAGCCTCCTGGTGGACGCTGCCTCTTAAGTTCCACCATCCCTCACGGAAGCAACCAGCATTGGCTCAGGACACACCCAGGACCGAGTTCTCAGCACAAAGGAGATTCTGTTTGCCGTAGAGTGACAGAGGGCAGGGAGTAAGAGGCAAAGACAGGAGATAGAGGATGAGTGAGAAGGGGAACAGAAGAAGGGAGATGAGGAAGGGGTATCTGTCCAGGGTGGGGACAAAGGACTTCCTCTGGATAGAGAGGAGACAGAGGTGGCCAATAGGCAAATGACAGCTTATAAAGGCAAAAGGTGAACCCCTGTGTTAGGATGAGGGGTTTAATTTTAATTGTAAATGTAAATTAGGTGAGCCAAAGGGGGTTTTTGGTTGCTGGACTTCAACACTTTGATAGCTGACCTTGGTAGTCAGCCTCCAGAGGAGGAAGTAGCCAATTAAGGGAATGGACCTTGGTGACTAGCTTTAGGAATGTAATCTAGTGGTTTTTAGCAAGGCAGAGAGAATGGGGAGTACGGCAAGGCCTGCCAGAGCAATGCATGCCATGTTCAGAGTGGCTAGAGTCCGCTCACAAACACCAGATTTGGGGACCAGTCATCCAGCACACGAATCCTAAAGAGAAACTATGGTGTAACCACTGAGCAATCAGACTCACCAAAGCCACCAACTGCAAGAGAAACCCTCCCATTAGCAGAGCACGTGTCTGGGACCTGTCGGTTAGCACTCAGGGAACTTTCATTCAGAGTTCGTCAAACTCTCATATAAATGTTCAGATAAGAGCCGACCCACAGGGGAAGCTCTGTGCCCTGGAATTCACTCATTCAGGAAAAGGTGATGAGACAGAAAACAGAGTCAAGTAACGAACACAACCCCAGAAAATTGTCAAGAACGTTAAAGAAGGGACCCAACATGTAAAGAGGCATAAGTCACCCCATCTTTAGAGGGGAACCAGCCAGCCAATCTGAAAATCAATGAACTTTCTTGGACCTATCTGTGAATGTAGGCTGCAAATGCCTCCCTCCCCCAGGATCTGAAGGGACAGGTGAACTCAGAGTCCCCTGTTCACCTGGAGCAGAGGGTGTCCATGACAGAGAGCAAGTCTTGGGGACCGAACTTTACCCCCCAGACCCTCACTAGGTTCTCCCTGAGAGGAGCCAAGTAGAGAGTGGGAAATATTCCTCCTTTCAGAGCTGGAAGGGTGGGGAATGGGAACCCTTAGTCTTCCTGTCTCACCTTAAACAGGTGCTTCCCACGATGGATTGACTTACGACTTTTCTACTTTCCAGTGACAAAACAGACCCTGCTTCTCACTACTTCTAGAATAGTTTTTCCCTGAATCTCATGACCTTCAACACTTGGTGATGAAACTGTTTTTATGTGAGATGGTTTTCCAGCCATCAGGTAATCTCTACTCAGAGTTCATAAAGTTTGGGTCTATTACGTTCATTTCAGACAGCATGCTCTCTGATCACAGCAGTGCCATCAGGGCTGACCCACAGTAAACAGAGAAGGGTCTTCACAAGAAGAAACGTGTGAAGGTGACTATCGAGGGGCACGGTCCACTGGAAGCCTGGGATGAAATCAGAGGACACAGAAAGCTTCCCTCCCCTACCTTACACCACCACCGGGCTGCAGCACCACAGTCACAAAGAACCACAGCTGGTGATTTCTGACAGGAACCATCTAGCATGTCTAGCATAGCCAGAAACTCACAGCAACAGAAATCTATCTGGAGGTCTCCAGAGATAGCGAGGGGCAGTAAGGAGGGAGAAGCTGCTGCTTACGGGCAATAAGTGTCTCCTTCCTGGCGTAACCAGAGAGAAACGAAGGTCACACAGCACCAAGGACAGGATGGGTGCTGTAAACCATGAATGGTTGGTCTGAGGAATGGATAAAAAAACAAAAAGGTCAGTACAGGTCTGATTAGAGCTTGGCTCTGGAATACCCGCAGATCCCATGCTGACCTCTCTGCACTAGGAGGGCACAGTGCAAGCTTCAGGAGCTGGGGCCTACGTGGAGGAAGCAGGTCATTGGAGGCACACCCTTAAAGGTTATGTTGGGTCCCGTGGCCTCTCTCTCTCTCTCTCTGTCTTTCCCTCCCTCCTCCCACCCTCCTCAGCTGCCATCACCTGAGAGCTCTCTGCCATGATGCTCCACCTCCCCATAGGCTCATAGACAAGGGAGCCAGCTAATCATGGACTGTAACCTCTGACAGCATGAGCCAAGATAAATCTTTACTCATTTTAAGTACTTCCCTCTGGTTTTCTGGCAGAGCAACATAAAGCTAAGACAGTATATATTACAGGACATTCTGGTGGTTGTCAACTGGACACACCTGGAAAGGGGGACTTTCAGTTTAGGAATTGTCTCCATCAGATAAGCCTGTAGATACGTCTGTAGAGACTTTTCTTGATTAATAAGTGACATAGAAGGCCCGGCCCACTGTGGGCGGTACCATTCTTAGGCAGGTGGGCCTGGCCTATATAAGAAAGGTGGCTGAACTTGACCCTGGGAGGGCAGGTAGTAAGCAGTCCATGGCAGATCTCCACGGTCTCTGATTCAGTTCATTCCTCTAGATTCCTACCCTGACTTCCTTCCATGATAGATGAAAACCCCTAAGCTGAAATAAACCCTCTCCTCCCCAGGTTGCATCTACCCTAAAAGTTAATGAACTCCTGTCACTTGAGACTATGTGAATACTACCTCACACCACCCCACTAACTGAAACAAGCCTGGTCCAGAGAGGATTGCCTGATATCACACACATAGAACTGTTAAGAAGCTGATATCATGGGACTTGAGAGTGGAATGATGGTCATAGGCGGGAGGTACATTGATCAGAAGCATCCTGTGACACAGTAGGGTGAGGTCAGTGATGTACCATGTGCTTCAGAAAGCCTCAAGAAGGCCTGCCAGAAGGGTCAGAAGGGTAAGAGGCTTGCCACCAAGCCTGACAACCTTGAAGTACAGTTCAAACCCTGTACTCTGACACTGCCCACCCCCCGACACACACACACACACACACACACACACACACACACACTACAAACTATGTAAAAGAAAAATGCCACAAAACCATAAATGTTTGAAGAAATTGATGTATCACATTACATTATGTATAACTTATCAAAATATCACCCAGCCATCATAAATACATACAAGTTCTACCTTTCTGTATCAATGTTAAGAAATAAATTTAAGGGGCTGGGATAAGGCTCCATAAGTAAAGATCCTGAGTTCGGGTCCCAGCACTCACATAAAATCCAGACTGTGGCAATGGGCACCTGTAATCTCGGCCCTAGGAAGCAGAAGCAGGAAGTTCCTGAGGATCTGCCTGGCCAGCCAGGCTAACGGAATCAGCGAGTGAGTGTGTTCAGGGAGAGATTCAAAAGACAAGGTGGAGGGCAATTATGGAGGACACCCAATATCAACCTCTGGACTAAATGGGTGCACATGCCACATGCACACATATGCAACACACACACACACACACACACACACACACACACACACACACACACACACTATGCGTATGTCCCATTGGAAAACACTGCTCAAAGTTCTAATGACCATCTGAGCTGTTAGAAAGACTTGTTCAGTCTGGAAAACCCAGGAACAGGGCAGACTGAAAGGTAATCAACAATGGTTGCCTACACCTTATGCCTGGGCAGTGTTTGTTGGAATCTCGTGATTCTGACTGCCCTGACTGGCACTAGAGAGTTAACTACAGAAATGCATTAGTTAGATGGTATAGCTCCAAGACAGAGAGGCTATGCACATTGAAGTCCTCTTTGCCACAATAGGAACTGAAGAAATATCAGTGTAGGACTGGAATATGCCCCAACAGTAGAAAAGCAACCTAATGCATAGAGGCCCTGGATTTCACACACACACACACACACACACACACACACACACACACACACACAGAGTGCAAAGACTTTTTTCAGAAATGTAGGTGTAAATACATAAGCCAATGCTAGAGTGATAGATGTTTTGTGATCCAGCTTTGCTACTGTAACAAAAATGCTTGAGATGACCAACTTACAAAGAGGGAAGGTTTGTTGAGAAAGAAAAGGAAGGGCTTGGGTACCACTGTCCCTTCTACAGCAGATCTCCAGTGACCTCGGGAACACCCACTATGCTCTGTCTCTTAAAGGTTCCACACCTTAATAATGGAATCACCCCAGGGATCAAGGGTCTAATGTGCTGAAATTCATGGGACACTTCAGATCCAAATGACAACTATCACCTAGTCACTGCAAGCTGCACTCTCATGTGACTGGCAGTGCACCCTGCAAACACACGGATCGCATACTGTACCCCTCCAGGCTTATGTGTGGCCACTGTTGACCAGGAATATCATTATGCAGTGCAGGGGAAATGGTGAACAGACAGGAGCAGGCTAGCCTGGGACAGGCAGGTCAGGACACTCCCTGGAAGGTAGCTGTAGTCTTGGAACTGAGCTGGCTCAGTAGGAATGGGGTCTAGGTTGGGGATGGAGACGGGAATGGGGAAAAAGCCAGGAAAGCACTATTGTAGGATGGGAACCGAGCAGAAACTGTGTTGGAAGATACAGGTAGAATGCAAGTTAGTCTATAAGTGCGGGGAAAGGCTGTGTGGCAAGAGAGCAGAGCCATGTGCTGCTATATCCTGAGCCTGGAACTCCCAGCAGGAAAAGGACAAGTGGGATATTACCCAAATGACAGCCAAGCTCTCACCTCTGCACGAAGGACTGGACCCCATAGAGAACACAAGAATGGGCCCTGGGCTTAATGAAGCAGGTGAGCAGATTCTGTGCCATCCCCCAAATAATGCTGAGGTCCTAACTCTCAAAACCTAAGCTGTGACATTATTTATAGATAACATCTGTGCTGATGATCAAAGTCAATTAAGGTCATTAGGCTGCATCTTAATTTAGTATGACTTATGTGATGTTTAACATTGTCAACTTGGCAGGATCTAGAATCATTTATGTGCACACATGCATACACACACACACACACACACACACACACACACACACACACACACACACACACCCCTTTATGCACTTTGTAAAGGATTATGTACCTTAGATTAATTGAGGTAGAAGGAGCCATCCAAACTATGGGTGGCACCATTCCTTGGACTGGGGTCCTAGACAGCATAAAAAAAGAGAAAGCTCATTGATCTATGCCATTCGCCCCCCTCTACTTTCTGACAGCAGTGCAAACAGCTGCTTCAAGCTTCTGCCTCCATGGGGAACTGCACCCTCCAAGTATGGGCCAAAATAAGTTCCTTCCCTAGAGGTATTTTATCACAGCCACAGGAATAGAAACCAATGTGATTGATCGTACGAAGGGGAAGTGTGTCCTATTAGACAGAGCTCGGGGTGGGGAGGTCTCCTGTGATACAGCGTTTTATGGTTTTTGGTGTTTCATGCAGCAGTGTTTTTCTTAGTTTGTTTGAGGGGTGGGTTTGTTGTTCGTGGTTGTGGATTGTCTCAAACAAAGAACTAAACAAGACACAGTGGTGAAAGCACGGCTTATTAAAATGAACCATGGACTCACATTAAAGATAGAAGTGCAAGGCTGGAGAGATGGCTCAGTGGTTAAATGCACTGCCTACTCTTCCAGAGGACCTGGGTTCAATTCCCAGAACCCTCATAGCTGCTCGCAACTGTCTGTGACCCAGTTTCAGGGGATCTGACACTCATACAGGTGTACAGGCAGGCAAAACACCAATGCACATGAAGTAAAATATTTTTTTAAAAAAGTGTAGGTAGGGTTGGGGATTTAGCTCAGTGGTTGAGTGCTTGCCTAGCCCTGGGTTCAATCCCCAGCTCCAAAAAAAGAAAAAAAAGTGTAAGTAAACCCACAGGTAGAGAGTAGGCTCAACCGAACACATGGTTTTATCACAGAAGGGAAAACACTCTCTGAGATGCAGACCCTTGAGATGGTCCTGGGTGACTGATTTTTCTGTTCACTGGAATCTGCCCCATCCCTGGGAAGATACAAGACAGTCCAGAGGGTGGCCTTTCTTGATTTTGGCCTGAGTTAACCTTAGGACTCAGAGAATGCACTGTGGCGGATGGGGGGTACCCTGAGAGCAGACACAGGAACAGTAGTTCCCATGGGTGGGACATGAATGGAAGGCCTCCTGGTCATTTGTCCTTCGCATGCTGCTGGTTCTCGTCTGTGTCTTTTGCCCTCTGTAAATGCAGGCTCTGCATCTGTGGGTCCAACCAACCACATATCAGAACTGTTTTGTTTTGTTTTTATCAGAAGGTCTTAGAAACACAAAATGTTTCTTGCCTACAAAGCCCTCCAGACATGTAATCTGCCCACAGCACGGCATTGGGCCTCCTGTGTTGTGGTCTTAGGCTTACAACGGCCCAGTTCATACTGAGCACTGGCAGGTGTGATTCTTGCTATCCCCTAAACAATAAACCAAGTATTCACAGAGTGGTTGTAACATATGAAGTATAGAAGTCACCAAAGGAGGATGTATGCGTGCCCTATGCAAACACTGAGCATTACACATAACGGACTGGAGCACCCTCGGATCCAGGAACCCACAGAGGTCCTTGGAACCAACCCACATGGGCACCAAAAGACAACCATAAATGAGAACGTTCCAACAAAGCACGAACGCACTAGAGTCTTGTTAGAGAAAGGTGAGGATGTTACCTAGCATGCTAATGAGGGCTTGTCCCAATTGTACATCAGGAAAAGCTGAAGATGGGAAGTGTATCCTACTCACCGGCAGTCTCCACACACAGGATGGCTCTCCCTGCTCCTGTCTGCAGGAAAGTCTACTGCGACGGGGCGGGGGTGTCACCTGGCTGAGCTTCAGCAGTGCCTCAGTCTCCAGAGAACTGTGACAGAAAGATAACAAACACAGTGTCAGCAGCCTGGAAATGCAATCCACTAATTCACAGACAAGGACAGAGTCAGAACCCCAATGTTCCCCCAAACAGACAATATCTGGGAATACAGCTGATGAGTTTCCTGACATCTTCAAGGAAGCTCTTCATAGTCACATATGAAGGTCAGCACAGACCACTAACCAGAGTACAGTTTGGAGCCACAGTAAGTGTATAGGGAATAGGCTTTTCAAACCCTTTTGCAGGAAGATCCTAAAATCGGTTAAAATACACTTCCATCCATCCGCCCACCCACCTCCACATCCCCTCCCTCATACATCAAGGCTCTGTTCCCAGTTTGTTTTTCCCAAAGTAGCAAAACACTACACAAGCTCTGGGTGATTCAAGTTACTTCTCTCAAAACAGTGCTTGCGACAGGTGGATGGGATGCCTCTGCGATGAACAGGGACTCTACAAAGAAACAGTGACCATGCTCAGTGCTTGGAGAGATGCACTGGAGGGGATCGGGGGGAGGGCAAGAGACACAAAGTCCACCCTACAGCGAGCCGCTTGCTTCTTCTTCAGCCCTGAGCAACAAAGACAGATAGATACCTTGGTTCCCATCTTAGCTCTGCTCCAGGGAGGGGCAGAGTAGCCTGCGCATGCGTCTGAGCCTCAAAGGATGCTGGGACCTAGAAAGTGAGTTGTGCACCACCTTCTACACGTACCCTTGGTTCCTCCCCTAGTGCTCCGTCTGTGAAAGGAGTGCTGCCTGGGAACTAATGTTTCACTGAGCTTTAAGGCAGACCACTGCTGGGTTCGCGCCTACAGATTCATCAGACATGTTTTCTGTCCTCCTCGTAGAGCCGGGACACCCAGCTGGAGTCTCTGCAATGTCTGGGATCCACTCTGATCCCAGAAGAGGGAGGAAACACGGGCCTAACCAGACCTGTGCCTGACCTATCACAACAAGTAAGAGAAGCCTGCTTTTGCTCAGGGACTCTCATGGTGTGGATAGAGATACAGCAAACCATGACGAGACACTGGCTCTGAACCACAGCATGCAAGGTGACGGTGACCCAGGCACCGTGTATAGCCACAGCCTTGTGCTATCCTGCCCCATGTCTCCTCACCAGTGCTTCACATCTTCACCCCCACCCCCACCACCCCCACCACCCCCGCAACCCCCGCCACTCCCACCAGCCCCACCACCCCGGCCACCATCTTTAGTATTCCCTTGTTTATTCCTCTGGAATCCCGCCCCGCCAGAACACTTTTATTCATTCTTTAAAGCCAACTAGGGATTCCTCCCTAAACTCTGGTGATGACATTGCTCTGCACCTGGCCTAGTTGTATTTCACATTTCACCTGTCCCCCACAGGACTCATTGTTCTCCCTGGGACCTGCCTGGCCTCACCAGGGTCCAACCTTTAAAAGGCAGAGAAAATAGTTCCGCACCAGCAGACCTCAACAGCAGTCTCCAAGAAGAGAGAATGAAGGGAAGGAGATGAAATAAACAGACAAAAAGAGCTGGGGGGGGGGGGTGTTCCACGACTAAACTGTGTGTCGTGCAAGCATGAAGGCAGGAGCTCAGGCCACAGAACCCACATAAATGCCAGCTGGGAGCATTAGCCCACCATAATTCCAGCATCTGAAGAACAGAGTATCCCAAAGCCAGATGGCTAGCAGTACCATCAGCCATATCTGGTAGCTCTGGGTTTGACTGAGACCTGCCTCAAGGAATTAGAAGAAAGACCCATTGAGGATGATTCCCAACATCAACCTGGAGCCTGCCTGCACATGCATACATACCCATGTGCATGCATGCCCCACCACCACACACACAAACACACACAGAGAGAGAGAGAGAGAGAGAGAGAGAGAGAGAGAGAGAGAGAGAGAGAAGCATTCTAAGGGTACAAAGAATGTGTGTCAAAGGGTACCCACATGGTGGGACACTGTAAAGCCAGGTCTCCAGGCTCTTGTCTCACTGACACAGAGGGCCATGGGAGGTTTCAGGCTATAGGAGGAAGCTATTGTGTCCACAAGGCACATGATGATCTGGAAGAAACAGGGTCAGTGGGGGTGCCTCAGAACAGAACGCAAGGGTCTCTCTTAGGGTGGAATTTGTAGAATCAAGATTGGCTGACACTCACTAAGCGGCTCCTTCCACCCAGGAGATGCTGATAAAATCATTCAGGACTTTAAAAAAAAAAAAAAAAAAAAAAACAGGATACAAAGAAAAAGTCTCCATGACCTTGGCTGCCTCCTCTGGATCCTGGCCATGCATTCTGAGCATCCAGGAGCTGCCTGTCCATCTCCCAAACACAGACACGGATCGCTGTCACACTGCACACCTGTGTGTGCCACCTGCAATGTGTTCCTGGGGCTAAAATTAGATCCACGAGCTTCCTCCAAGGAAGGTCCCACGGGAGAATGGAGGCTGCCTGGGAACCAGGACAGCTTCGAAAGCCCCAAGATTCTTGCCCTCCTTCCCACAACAATGATGGGCAGGCCACCTAGGGCAGGCTTCCTGGAGCAGGGCTTAGGTACTTGGCTTTCGTCTATGTACCACTGCCCAGCAGATGACCCTCCTGCCTGGGTACCTTGGCATCCTGCCCTTCTCTCTCAGGCTGGCCACACTCCAGGCCCACCCAGGAAGGACGTTTGCCAGGAAGTGCAGGCCACTCTAGCCTCTTATAACCCCCACAGCTGTATAAAGCAGCCAATGAGCTCAGTTCCCAGAGCCAGTTGCTCCCCCTCCCCCATGTCTGACCCACAGAGCACTGGAAAGAGAAAGGCTCGCCCATCCCAGGCTCCACCGCTCTGCCACTCGACACTACCCACCAGGGCTCACTTCACTGCTGAGCAGGTGGAAAGAGCCAAGCCAAGCCAGTCAGGGGTGAGGTGCCCACTGGGGAAGGCTCTGATAGAATAGCACCCAGCTTCCATCCCCAGGCCAAGCATCCAGGGACTCCAGGTCAGGGCTGCTGCATCTTTCGTTTGAGTTAGTACTCGCAATGACTAACATCACATGCTACACCTAACTACCAGCCCTGTCCCTGACCCCATGTACACCACACAGGTCAGCAGGTGCACTGGCAATAGCCAAGTACAGTTCCTATGGTATCCCCAGCCAGCTCCTTCCCAGAAGCCTTGGGGAGCCCCTGCTCCACCTAGTACTGAGGACTCTATTGGAGTAAGAGAGCGTGGCACGTAAGTCAGCTGACACAAACAGGACTGCATGGACAAGGGCACAGGGTGCAGGCTATAGGACAATGAGATGACCTAGCTTTTAAGTAGCCAAACAGCAGCCAGCAAGAGCATCCTCCACACACCTACCCCTTGGGCATCCCCACTCCAAGTGAATCTTTTGGAATCCCTCATAGGTTTTCCTCTGAAACCCAACCTGAGGCGCCTGACGAATGAACTGATGGCACTCTGGTCTCCACCACAGTACTGACATCTGGTTGACATCCAGAGTCCTTAGTTACTCAGATTGAAGCGTCAGCAACACCCTGGACCCAAGCTCTTCCATCATCCCAACATAGTCCATGTAGGCTCCACCTTTGAACTCCACAAACAGCCCAGCATTGATCCTTATCTCATCAGGTAT
Organism: Rattus norvegicus; assembly: GCF_021556685.1. Taxonomy (NCBI): domain Eukaryota; kingdom Metazoa; phylum Chordata; class Mammalia; order Rodentia; family Muridae; genus Rattus; species Rattus norvegicus. The sequence goes on along the minus strand of NC_141534.1, from coordinate 130,665,741 downwards.
GATCTGGCTTCTTTATTCTTCTTTGAAGAGACAATCTGAGCTACCCCAGGGCCTTTGCACAAGCCATTCTCTCAGATGTGCACACCCTTCCTCCATTCTCTCCACCATGCTTCTCAGCACGTGCCAGCTTCCTGACCACACTATTTAATCTACCATATGCCCCCAGTCTTCCCTTCCCCTCCCAGCTTAGTGCTTCCCCTTGATACCAGCCCCAACCTACACCCATCTTATACTGACTGTAGCCATGTCTGTGTCTCCTCACTGGAAAGTGGGAGAACTGCTCTCAAGTCAACGGGGCCATCTCTTCAAAATGTCCTTGTCCCTTTCAAACAGTCATGGAAGCCAGACATGTTTTGTGAACAATTTCCACCCTCACCCTCGTTATGGGCTGCTCTCTGGCCTTGTTCTGACAGGTCTGAAGATAGCAAAGCCACCCAGACACAGGAGCAAAGAGTTCAGACCACTTAAGAAAGTGTCGACCTGGAACTCTTGAGTGCCTCAGAGTGCAGGGTGCCTGACCCCACAGAGAATAAGAAGGGGCACACAGGGAGGGCGGCCAGGACCACAGTGGAGGCTCATTCTTATGCATGGTCTTCCCCTACCCCCAAACTTCAGTCTGGGAGAGCTTCAGAGTGACCTGCACAATGAGAAGAGCTGGCAGTGACAGAGCCTCCCCTGAGGGAGTCCACAGCAGAGTGACAGGCCTGAGGGAATTCTAGTCTCATCCTGTCCTGCCAGGCCGGCCAGTCACTGGCCCCACATCTCAGAGCTTAGTCCCAATGGAGTCAGGACCTGCATGCTCCCTGCATATCACATGTGCTGGGAGCGAGCTGGGCTCGGTGAACAGCCGTGGTCACCATGTGGCTGCAATCACACCCGGTGCCTTCTCTGCTTTGTCAACTCTTGAGAAGATTAGGACTTTGTTTTATACCAACAGGAAAATTCTCCTTTTCTAAAAACATCTTCAAGATGGTCGAAGGGACAGAAAAACCAGAGAAATGTCACAAGTTGTGCACAAGGTCCCCAAAGGAGCTGTATTTCTCTGTGTGTTGAATGAAGTGCTCTGCACTGGACGGATAAAGATTTTGGGGACATCTGAGAGTAATCTGGTACCTGTGTGGCTCCTCAGACATGTGACAGTTAGAAATGGCGAGCCCTCAAACCACTGGCTCATGTCTTCCCAACACCATCACTCACCCACCTCTGGTCGCTGAGGCCCTTGGACTGGGAGGTACTTCCATACCTCTAGTGCATGACGCCTAGTACAAGATCATGGACCAAACCGCTCAGCTAAGCTGACAGCTCCACACTCTGAGTTCACACCTAACCAACACCTCCAAGGCACAACTAATTGCCTTTCAGTGGTGCAAGCTGGGCCTCACCTCCCCTTATGGGACCTGGCCCCAACCACAGTCTCCCTCTCCCAGCTAGACTACCCATCTAGGGTCCTTCTAGACTCGCTTCCTCCTGAGTTAGCAGACTCTAGCTTCAAATGGTCTCTTCCTCCACAACTTATCCACCCCTATCCTGGCCTTGACTTCCTACCCTGGCCTCCACCACTAACCCTGGCCTCAACCTCGTACCCTAGCCTGGACCTCCCAGTCTTGAGCTTCTACCTCTAGCCCAGTCCATTCTGCCTGCCCTCTCAGATGTATCCATCAACACAAACTGATACTCCCTGTACAAGCAGGACATTCACAGGCCTGCGTGGGAGAATGCCCACCAAGCACTTAAAGACGGCACAGCAACAGATGGGGAGTGACTGAAATGGACACAGGCAGATGTTTGGTTTCAGACTGGGGACAAATGGTTGAGGTCCCTATTTAACATATCAAAGCAGACCTGGCCACCAGGTTCCGCCTGTATCTTTCAGTCCCAACCTATTATAGGGACCTCTGGTTGGCACACCCTGCCCCCTATCCTAAACTTCTCCAGCCCAGGGATTAGGCTGTCCTTTCCCCAGCTCCCCTTCCCTATACAATCCAGCCATTTTGGTTATCCAACTTCTTTGTATCTTTCAGTCTCCTGGCTGCTGTCTGGTTCCCTTTTCTCCCCCTCTCCCTTCCCGTACCCCCCTCACAAGGTTCATTCCTGTCCACTCTGGACTCTCCCAGATGCCCCTTCCTCTAGCTGCTCTCCCACATGTCTAAAATAAACTTTCTCCTCCACCATACCTAGGAATAGCCATACCCTTTCCTTTCCCCTTCCTTCCTTCCTTCTCTCCTTCCTTCCCTCCTTCCTTCCTTCCTTCCTTTCTTTATCATTCAGTAGAGGTCAATGGTGAATGTCATGAAGATACTTAAAACCACTGAATCAGATACTTTAAGGGGTGAACCTCATAAAGATACATGAATTATAACCTGCTAGAGCTGTTAGAAAGACAGCAGCTGGAAGTGAGGTCCCATCCTCCTCTAATGCACCCCAACTGTCTTCCAGAGCACAAGCCCTCAGGATGCTTGGAAAGGCCTCTGTCTTGTTCCATGCCCTCTGGCCTTTATCCTGCCCCCTTCTCTGCCCCAGTCCCATGGGATCGCTGCCATTCCTCAGCCCCACCAGGCCAGCTTCTGGTGGGCATCAGCATGGCTGACCTCCTCAGGGATCCTGAGGATGCCACTTATGCCCTGCCCACCTATACCTGCATACCTCTGGCAGTAAGGTCAGTATTTGCCACTGTCCTCACCCACTGGAGCAGAAGTTCTCTGCCCAAACCCCCTAGACCTCCTTGCAGGCCCCCAGGATCTGCTACTGTACAGGAGCCTGGCCCTGAGCACTGGAGGGGGTTCTGCTCTCTGAATCACCATAGCCACATGCTACAGGCCAAGCTTCCCTGAAGGGTGAGGAAGACAGCCTGTTCCTCAGAGCCACCCACACCCAGGCTATTTCCTGTTTCAACAAAGAGAGGGGCTGTGGCTCTCTTACTGAAAAATCTCTAAAATCCCCTCCCACCACGTGTGTGTCTATTCATCCTCACAGTGAGCTGGCAGGAACAGGGACATTAAAGTGACACGGGAACTCCTGGGATATAGAAAACTGTGTGCTTCCCTCTGGGCAGTGGTCACTGCCATAAGCAGAATACAGCATTGTCAGCCAGCCGCCCGTGCTCCATCACGGAACAGTAGAGCTGGCAACCACCACTGCCCTGCTTCCCTCTCTAATGCCTGGTCCTCTGCAGCCCCCAGGCACCCATGCCCACTTACCCACTCATCCATTCATAGTTCTAAAAAGAAGAAAAAATCCATCCCACCAGAATGTTCTCAAACAAATGAAACCAAGGATCCGAGGGGGCACCTCCCAGCCAGGAGGCCTAGTACTCACGTCTCAATGTCCTGAACATATAAACATGAGGGGGGATTATTACATCAGCATTGCTCCTGTCTTCTCTCCCACAATGTATGGGCCATGCCCCATATGCCGGCCACCACTGCAGTGGGCCACTGTCACTCCTGAGCAGAGAAGAGGCCCTGGAGCCTATGTGCAAGTCTGAGCTCTGCCACTTCCTGGGCTCTGTGATCCTGGGGGTGCTTCTGAAGCTCTCTGTTCCTCATGTCCCTCACCCAGAGAAAGGACATAGGCACCTTGCACTTCACAGTGGGATGAGTCATGAAAATGGCCGTTGCTCATAGGGCTCTTCTGGTCAGTCTGCTCCCTCCTGAAGGGGCAACGAATGAACGAATGCACTCTGCTGTTGCCATCACTGTAGGGTCTGCTTTGCTGAGGAATGGATCTGGGGAACTCTGATGCATCACAAGGGAGCCTAAACGGTGATCGGCTGTGCCAGGCTCCCCAGGGGAAGCTAACACCAGAGAGGCAACGCAATACGGTAAGCATCACTTCCCCTCATGCCCCCCACACCAGCCCACCAGCCCACAACAGGACCCTCTGACCCTTCCCCCATGCCACAGGAAGCAAAAATGAAAAGGGACGTGACAAGGGATGTTCCCGGAATGAGAGTGAGTTAATAAAACAAAGGCGCTTGCAGGAAAAAGATAAGTTAGATGAATCACACAACTCCGTCAAATGCTACACCAGGGAGCCACAACATACACCATGGACATAAGCAAACGGCAGCATATTCTATGCAGCATCGTAGAATAGCTGTGTCCAATGTGGCCCAGGTCAGATGTTCAGAACAGAGGGAGCAGGGAAGATGGCCACTGAGAAGATGGCCAGCAGACTGGAAACTAGATGCTTGCCTGCTTGCTTGCTTGCTTGCTTATTTATTTATTTATTTATTTATTTATTTATTTATTTATTTATTTATTTATACAAATCTAAAACCAGTGAAAAGAAAGCTTAATTTAAAAACTATCCTGCGTAATATGGTACTCAGGGGACTAAGTATAAGAATGGACATAATTAGTGAGCTATCCACTAAGCCGGAAGATGGAGCTAAATTTTCCCAGAAGGCAGTACAAACAGACCGTGTGTTTCTAATGCTCCCCGCTGTTACGGTCTTTCTCCTCAGACTGAAGATTAGTGAGAATCCTTGAGATTTCACGGTCTTCCTCCATATTTATTGGAAGGGAGAAAGGAGGGAGAGTTGGGGGAGAGGTCAGCAAAGAAGGTGCTAGGGGACCATGCCAGGCTTTGCCTGGACCCCTAACTTCTCCTGACTGTGGGATTTCCTAGTTCGGAGCCAGCAGGAGGGCTTACTATCTGGCAGCCTGTGCTTCTTGGTTTGGGGAATTCTTTTCACTCAAAAGTATTTGGGGACAGCATGTTAAGTCAGCTGGCAAAGCCAACCCTGACTGAGTTTAGTCTGGGGATCCACACAGGGCCCATGCATGAGGGCATGAGGGATGCGTTGTAATGTCTGCGTGTGGAATGATATGACATGTGTTATGGAATGAGTTCTATTGAGTGTGGAGTGGCATGGTACACATGTGTGTGTCTGTGTGCACGACATAATAGTGAGGTCTGTGGTGCGAGATGCTGTACATGTGCATGTGTGTATGTAAGTCTGTAGGTGTGATGTGTTATTAGGGATAGAGAATAAGTGTGTATGTGTGTGTGCATGTGCGTGTGTGTGGGGAGATGTGGTACAGGGTATTTGTTCACAGTAGAGAGTATCTGTGGTATGAGATATTTATCTGTGCTGTGGGGTGCTTGTCTGTCGTATATGGTATTTGCCTGTTTATCTGTGGTATGGGGTATCTGTACTACAAGACTTGTCTAAGCTATAGTGTATTTGTCTGTGGTATGGATTATCTGTAGCATGTGGTATTTGTCTGTGGTATAGGGTAAATGTCTGTGATATAGGATCTGTCTGAAGTATGGGGTGCTTGTGATGTGAATTCTTTGTAGTATTGAGTATCTGTCTGTGGTACGGAGTATCTGTCTGTGGTACGGAGTATCTGTCTGTGGTATGGAGTATCTGTCTGTGGTATGGAGTATCTGTCTGTGGTATGGAGTATCTGTCTGTGGTATGGAGTATCTGTCTGTGGTATGGAGTATCTGTCTGTGGTATGGAGTATCTGTCTGTGGTATGGAGTATCTGTCTGTGGTATGGAGTATCTGTCTGTGGTATGGAGTATCTGTCTGTGGTATGGAGTATCTGTCTGTGGTATGGAGTATCTGTCTGTGGTATGGAGTATCTGTCTGTGGTATGGAGTATCTGTCTGTGGTATGGAGTATCTGTCTGTGGTACGGAGTATCTGTCTATAGATGGGGTACATGTAGTACAGAGAACAGGCCCAATGGTAGCGTGTAACACGTACCCAACAGGGCCCAGGATATGAAGTGCTTAGGGGCCAAGTCCCAACCATTTCAGCCCTTCTAGACTCTAGAACACCACTTAGAAAGGGACATAGGATATATGTCATGACTCCACTCAAGCTTCACTCTTCAAGAGCTTATCAAGGTGGAAGTGGATGAGAGACTGAGAGGTCATTTAACAAAATCTCCTTACCTTCCTAGAGGTGGGCAGGGGGCTGTCTAGGATGAGTTCACAGGAAGAGCCATTCAGGCAGCTGAAGCGCTGAGGGGAGGTGACAGATAGCCCAGTGTCTGTGGCATGAGGATCAGAGTGTCCAGGTAAAACAGCCACACCACCTGCAAACCAGAATGCCTCACCCATAATGCAGGCCACATGGGTGACCAGAGAAGAACCAAGACACACCATGAGGGGATGGACCATCCAGATGGTCCAGAGGCACCACCCATGACTAAAGCAACTGCTCCGAGGCCTCCAGCCGGTGGTCGGGTAAACACTGTTTCCTACACACAGATCTTTCAAAACCCGCTTTCCTTCCAGGGAACCCGACATCACTGCAGCCAACGTGCTTGACACTGAGCTGCTTTGCTGAGGTCTGAAACAAGGGGAGCCTGATTCCGCCTCTCCTCTGTCTCCCATCTCACCACGACATGCGAGACATTGCTAACCACCACTCCCAGAGGATCTCCTATCCTTCTGATCTTAGTGTAACCAAAAGTAAGTAAGTAACTCACAGACCAGATATAATAGAAACCCACCTTTTCTCTAAAGAACCCTCTCAAGGTCTTCCTCACAGAGGAAGGAAAGACGTGTGTGTGTGTGTGTGCGTGTGTGCGTGTGTGCGTGTGTGTGTGTGTGTGTGTGTATACACGTGCGTGCGTGCGTGTGTGTCCTAGAGGGTTGGTATGGAACCTCTCCCCTGTCCCTGAAGCTCAGAAGAAGACAGAGCCTCATATTTACCAAGATGTTAGAGCATTAGACACAGAACAGAATATGCTAAAGGGTTGCAACTCCAAACACAAAGACTAAACTATAGGTGATTTTAGGTGATTTTATGCTGCAACTGGTGAAATTATTCTCAAGTTCTGAATAACAGCAGAAGTTATGAAGATTGCACTCATTTAAAATGATGACCAGGCCTGCCCAGAGCAGGCAATACAAATGGCCTTAACCTTGATTTGCAAATGTTAAATACAGCTTAACTTGAACTGTGGTTGCCTATTGTATTAGCCAGGTTCCCTGAAGGAAGAGAAGGGAGAGAGAGAGAGAGAGAGAGAGAGAGAGAGAGAGAGAGAGAGAGAGAGAGAGAGCGCTAGTAAAGAGAAAGGGGATTTATTCAAATGGCTTCTAGGTTGTGGTCCAGGCAGCCCAACAAAGGTTGTCTTATCAATGGAAGGTCCAAGAATCCAGTAGTTGTTCAGTGCATGAGACTGGATGGCTCAGCTGGTCTTCAGTATACACTGGAATCCTGAAGAAGTAAACTCTAATGCCGCCAGTAAAAGACTTGCCCATGAGAGCAGACCAAAAGAGCAAGCTTCCTTCTTCCACATCCTTTATATAGGCTGACAACAGGTATGGCCCAGGTTAAAGCTAGATCTCCCAAGTTCAAAATATACAGATGAAAGTGAGTCTTTCACTTTCTACATCAAATGATTAAAATAAGAAAAAAATATATCCCTCACAGGTGTACCCAGCTGCTTGAGTTTTTGTGAATTCCAGATGTAGTCAAGTTGATGACCAAGAGTCTTACGCCTATTAATATCTGTTGAAATAAATGGCAGAAAGATTTACTGATAAGTGGCAAGCAGTTATCCCATTGCCACCTCTTGGTGGTGACAAACCAGCAGGTAAAGGGCACAGTTCCTACAAGGGAAGCTCCCTAGGGTTTTCCTCCTGGGCTGAAACCAGAGGAGGGTCTACATTCGAGAGGAAGGAATGGACGGCAAAGGAACTGTGACTTAAATGCTCTTAGATGTGGAACACGTGCAGAAGGGTAGTCTTGTGGTACCCAGTGAAGCATGAACTAGACTAGAACCTCACCCGCCATGCTACTCCCCGGGCTACTGTGAAGACAAAGCCAGCAGTTAGCCATGGAAGCTGTGGAGTGACAAGAAGCTGGGGTAGCCATGGCAGGAAGGTTGGGAGAGCACCACACTTTAACCTCAGCTACTGAGACACTTGATACAAGTCAACCTCTTCTGGCCAAGAAGTCCTTGCTTTGGTCTGTGTCCACATCCAATACAGACTAAATGAATGAATGAGAGAGGGGTGTGGGGGGAGGGGCGTGACTGTTCTTAGGCATGGGGGGGGGAGTTTACTGTAGATAAAAGGAGAGCATAGCCAGGGTCAGGGGCATCTGAGAGATTCCACAGTGGACATGACCCTGAGCTGAGCCATGTGAGGAAAGGAGGAAGGGGAAATGGGAGATTTCTGGGCCAAGAGACTGGCATAGCCAATATGACTGAGTTATACAGGGGCCAGAGATGCTGTGAGGAGCCCAGCCCACCCTCTGGTCTGGAAAAGTTTAGGGTAAAATAGCGGGAACATCAGCCAAGCTCCATAACAGGTCAGGACTGAGAGATTCGGGGGAACCTGGAGGCCAGAGTTGGCTTTTAATGAACACCTCTATTAGCCATTTGTAGGACCTAGGGTTTGAGACCTACCATAGACAAATGTCTATGCAGAGCATCCTGTTTTCTGCATGGCTGCTGGTTGTTATGTTTGTTTGTCTTAATGACACAAAGTTAGAGTCATCAAGAAAGAAGAAATCTCAAAAATTAAGGGACTGCCTATGTCAGGCTGGCCTTGTAGGCAAGTGTGTGGGTTATTAATTGATGGTTGATGTGGGAGGGGACAGATTGCTGTGGGTGGTGCCACCCCTGGACAGGTGTTCCTGGGTTGCATAAAATAGATAGCAGAGACCATCAGTAAGCAGTATTCCTCCATGGCCTCGGTTCAGGTCCTTCCTGCCTTGAGTTTCTGCCTTGGCTTCCCTCAGGGGACTATGACCCTGGATACATGACCCAAGTGAACCGTTTCCTCCCCCAAGTTGCTTTTGATCATGTTCTTTATCACAGCAACAGAAAGCTAACTAAGAAAATAGCAAAACCCAATAATAGCCCCTGTCCCAGACTGTGCTGGTGTATGTACCTAGAATACCAGAATAGAATCTGGCTGTGGCTTGCCACAGATAGGTATTCAACGAACATTTGCTGAGTGACTGTATCCAGTCTTTTCCTTGTAGTTTGAAGTAAACGTTCAAGGTCTCATGGCACCATCTGGTGAAAGGCCCAGGGAACAAGCATAGAGGTTTGGAGACAAAGCAAGGCTTCAGAGGCTGCTCCTTAGCCCTATGCAGGCCTACAAGAAACAAGCTCACGCCTCTTGTGTCTCCCTGGGACAGGAAGGAGGAGAGAAAGCCTGGGAATATGGTAAGGCCTGAGCTGAAGGGTTCCAAACTCTGCACCCTGTGTGTGTCCTTCTACTCAGTCCTGTAAAAGTTGAGAGGCCAGGAATTAAGTTTCATGAGGCCTGGTCATCAGCAAGCTCTAAAGGCAGCACGCAGATCCGAAATCCAAGATTCGGTCCTGCAGAGAGACGAAGCCAGTCATCACCATCCAAGGACATGAAGACCCCTCCCCAGGTCTCACAGCTCAGACTCGAAGCAGGAAAGGGCAGGCCTGAGAGCACACTGTGCTTCCAACTGTACGATCACCTCAGAAACAGAGAGTCTCTCCTCTGCTCTGCCCATGAGACGCCTGGCCTCACGTGAATGAGCAGGAGGAAGGCATCGCTGAGACCCAGGTATGACTTCTGCAAACACTTCCAGGTCTTCCAGCCAGTAACAAAAGTTACTAAAATAATGTCCTCTCAAACCCATTCCAGAGAAAAACATACCTCACGCAAGTACAGTATTACAGAGCATTGTTATAAAATTAATATCAAAAATCTGCATGATCGTACACGGGTGTAATCCCAGCACTCAGGCAGGGGGATCTCCACGTTGAGGGCAGTCTGGGCTACGGAGCAAGACTCTATCTTGAAAATCAATTCAAATAAATACAGAAACATAAGTAAGACAACAAAAAACATTTTTTTTAAAATCACTACATTGGATTTCAGAAATGCTTGTAAAAGAAAAACTCCTTTAAAATAATAAATTCTCAATTCACAACTATCTGGAACTCTAAGTGATGTCTGATCTGCTGGTGCAGACCCACACCCTCATTGCTTAGAATGGCCACCCCAGGAACATAACCATCTTCATCTCCCTGCCACTTAAACAGAGAGGAACCTGTGATCTCTAACCCACCCCCCGCTGCTGCTGTTCTGATTAGGCTCAGAGCACCTCCAGAAAGCCTCGGACAAGAGAAGGGACTGTCCTCGAGGCCATGTTGTACTGTGTGTCCGCAGTGAGGGACCCACCACAATCTATTGTTTTCATAAATGCGAAACAACAGCAAATGGCTCCAACAATGCGTATTTTAATTTAAATGGTCCGTTAAAAAGAAGAGGAAAGGAGTTCGCACAGAGCGCCAGAGAAAATACAGCAATATTATTCACAGCAGAGATAGACACGGGTTTGGGGGGGGTATGGAGGGGTGCATCAAATTAAACTTCTCCCTCTGTGGCACCTAAATAACTCCACTGGGACTGAGCATCTTATCTCCACCAGGCAGGGTGGCAGACAAGCTCAAGCCATAGGCACTCACCCCAGTGTGGATAAGTGACAAACGGATTTGTTCTGGAGGTGCAGAATGACGTGGGGCTGGTGGCTGTGTCTCTCCTTCCCGAGACTCTGTGGACATGAGCAAAGAGCAGGAAGGCAGCCAGAGAAGTCCAAAGGGCTGGACCCTGGGCTCCCCTGGAGCACAGCAGACCCCTGCCGCAGCTCCAGGGCCACTGAGAACTGCAGCCGCTGCCAAAGTCAGAGCCAAAACCTCATCTGCTTGGGGTTTAAAGCATCTACTTCTCAGCGTTTCCTACGACAAAACCTAGATGCTGTTACAGAAGTCCTCTTTCCCTCTAAAAGGCACAGAATGTAAAATGTTTTGTGATATTGGTTTTGTTTTCAAACGGCTGGATGACACTGAAATACCACCCTAAACCCAAGACTGTTAAACTCTGAAATACTGAATATTTAAGTTTTACATTTCAAGTAATAGTGGGTCCTATTTTACAGAAAGCAAACTACCTTGAGCGACATCTGGCAACTGACAGGAAACAAACTTGAAATGGATATGACAACACGGACAAACCAAAAAGAAAAAACAAAATCACTGTTATTCAGTGAATGTTCCAGAACCAGCTGAGGGTCCTATGAAGGCAAAGTCCCTTTCCCAAATGGCCAGTGTTAACAGAGAAGCGTAGTGGGGCTCTCCCTGCTGACCCACGCCTCATTATTTAAGCACTGAGCATGCCCAGAGGGCTACATGGCAAATGCCTTCCCCAGCACCTTCCATAGGCAGAAACCTTTCCGATCTTAGACCAGTGTCTCTCAATCTGTGTGTTAGGATCCCTCTGGGAGTCCAAGGATGCTTTCATAGGGGATGGCATATCAGATATCCTACATTTCAGATATTTAAATCACAATTCATAACAGTAGCAAAATTACAGTTATGAAGTAGCAACAAAAATAATTTTCTGATTGGGGTCACCACAATGTTAAAGGGTCCCAGCATTTAGAAGGTTGAGATCCACTGCTCAATACACAGGATATTGACAAAGCATTTATGTCAAAACACGCCACACCTGTTGTGGGCAGCACCTCTAATGGCTGCCTGCCACATCTGTCAGGAAAGGCTGTGCCAAACCCATGGCCCCTGCCTTTACTGGCACCTTTCTGCCTGCCTGGTGTCATTGGACATCTTCTATTGTGATTGCTTTCTTGGCTTGCCTGTCTATGGATGGACATACAACTCAGCCTTACCAAGAGCAAGTCTGACGGAGGGCCACTAGCTCATTGTACATGGCCCCAAAGAAGTAAGACAATCTTCTTCTTCAGACTGAAGTGACCTGATGCTACAAGACCAAGATGACATCACCCAGTCTGGACTTCACAGCCCACAGCTGCAATCTCGCCTGTCGTTTCCCATTTTAATTCCTCTGCTGGTGGTTCCCAGAATTTGAAACACATTCCCCTCTGTTCCTGGATATGTCAACTTCAGAGGCTTTTCATCAACATCCACAAGAGAGTTTCAAAGGCATAGATCTCATGAGCTGTGGTGGTGTTACGGTATGGTCATGTGGTCATGGCCACACCAGCTCTTGTCAGTTCGCCTTTCTACTGTTTCCAAGAGCTTGAGAAGGACTGACTGCTTCCAGCAGCCCACTCAGCTCTGAGCACACAGCTACACCCGTCTGAAAGCCTGGAAGCACCCAGCCTCCAGGATGGATACACTCTTCTCTATGAACAAGCCCTGCCTTTGCATTCCCCAATCCCAGCACCAGAGCTGGCATTAACACACATGCTGCTGCTGTTCTTTGAGGAGCTGACTTTGGAGCTCACAGACTTGGATGCTCATGGGAGTCTCTGTCAGATGCAGAAAGGAACAAATACTCCACGCTGCCCTCTCCATCCACAGAGACTGGAACCACAAGTACCCAAGGTTTAAGCCCTCTCTTGCTTCTTGGTCTCTTTTTACTACAGGAGATGCTTCTAGTGCCCAGCTGATAAATAAGTTAATAAACCATAGCACATACATAAAGTGAAATATTATTCAACCTTAAACAAGAAAGCCAGATAGCAATTAGGAGTTATTATAAATAGTATTGGACATAATATTCTGTATATCTCAAAGGACTAGAAGGGTTTTGAAAGCTTTCATCACAAAAAATACTTGTTTCAGAAAATATATTATGTTTAGTCTGATTGAAATCTTATACATTGTATATATCTAAACATTACATAGTAGTTTATATACATAGTTTCTGTTTGTAAAAGTATCAGTTAAAAGACAAATGTAATGACTTTTATGTATGAGTTAAAAATAAATGTACATAGAAGGAAAGAAAGTCTAGCTCAGGTCCAATAGGTGTAAACTTTAAGGACACCATGTTAAGGGAAATGAGCCAAGCAGAAAATGGCAGACACTGTTTGAGTCTACTTGACGTGCAGAGAAATGTTATATTCATCCAGACAGAGGTGAAATGGTGGCTGCTTGGGGCTGGGGAGGAATTAATAGTTATGACTGAATGGATAAGATGAAATGTTTTGCAGGGATGGGAGCAACTTCCACACAGCATGAAGAAGGCATTTTTACCCACTAACCTCCCAGATGGAAATGACTCAGATGGTGAGTTTCATGTTATGTGTATTTTACCACAAGTTTTTTTTAACTAAGAAAATAAATATATTCTTGATGAAAGAACAGAAGAGAGTTGTCAGTCCACTCATTCTTGAGCCTGGAACAGCCAAAGGGAAAATTACACAGATGAGGAATGAGACCTCAGAGGACCCGTGAGAGCCACAGGAAGGGACTCCACAGGGTGAGAACTGAGGAACACAGGGGACCTTCTCAGTTAGACTGTAAGTGAGCAGGTGGCACCAGACCAGGCATCAGGCCTGTGGCACCAACCAATAATGGACTCAGGCCCACACCCACAAGCACTTCACAGAAGTCAGAGGACAGAAGAAAATGTTACCACCAATGATGAAGTGAAATTTTTTAACAGCATGAGAAGTTGGCTCAATTGCACGCATGCTTGCTAGCTTGCTTGCTTGTGAAGGGCTAGGAGGTAGTCCCTAATCCATGAGCATACTGGTAAGAACTCTCCATCGAGAAAAACACTCCTGAGCCTTCAAAGGACAATTTTGAAAGAGACTTTAGAAAGTCTTGTTTCAAAAGCCTAAGTCCTGACATTCGGGCAGACTCCTTGACATAATTTAAACAGAGACAGACCATCTGCACCTACCCATTTGATGAAAAGCCGACCAAGGCTACAGGAGTCCCTGAGGTTCACAGGCTTAAGCTGAGACATGACCCTTTGTTCCCCAAACATTCTGAGCCACACTGGCAGAAGGAACCCAACACCTTTGCTCCAACCTTCCTAAGCACTAATCCCCTGGTGGTATGGCAGCCATAAATACAAATCATTTAAAGCTGAGACACTTCAGTGAGCCCCTTGCCTGGCTCTCCACCTTGACCCTTCATCCAGGAAGCATATCCACAACCCAGAAGCCCATGGACCCTGCAGCAGAGCAATTCTGACCTGAATACAACATGTTCTAGGTCATGTAAAGCACACTAAAGGCCACTTGGGTCATGAGGTCAGGTGCAGGTCTCCTCCTCTGCCCTAAGCCTGCTGGGCTGTGGCTGGCCCATTTGACCCTGGTCGTAGGAGATGAGTCTGGGATCCACCCAGGCCACCATGGGGGCAGAACTGTAAGGCAGGCTTCAACTATGCAGTTCTCATTAAATGAGAGAAAAGTGGGCTATTGTGACCACAAAGGCAGCTAAAGGCTGTCACAGTGCAGTCGTTCGAAATAAAACCTATCCCATTAGGAACGCTGCAATGGCAGCCCATTTCCAGTACTGTGCTCCGGGTCAGCCCAGCTGTCAGAAGATAAGGGTTTCAAATTGAAAATCAAAGAGCCACTGTACAGCTTTAGACAAAGGAAATGATGTGCACGTGGGCAGATGCTAAAGTCACCCACATGAAGAGCTGCCCAAGATGAGTGCCCGATCCCTAATAGAAATCACTCCTGATTTCTCACTCTCACGCAGCGTTCAGGCACAGGAGGGCCAAGACTGTGTTCTTGACTGGGTTGTGCTGGCTGAATCCCTGCAGGGAACAGTGCTGTCTCCCCAGTGTAAGGGTGACTGACAAAGCCAACATTATTGTCACAAAAAGCCACCCCATTTTCAGCATTTGCCCTACAATTATAGAACCCAACCCCAAACTGGAAAGAACGGATTAACTGAAGCAGACCTCACATTCAGTTGGCCAAGGAATTGTCCCCATTAGAATTACGGGAACATGTCAACCCTTAGTGTCAGTCATCTGGATTGGGCCACCAGGAAAGTCTAATGGTCCCAGAAAACCCCTACAGAGAGAGGCATCCACACTCAGGCAAAAGTGCACGGGAAACAAAACATATTTCTACTTAGCCAAGGAACATACTAACCACAGTTTCCATTGCAAGTTTCAGAGCTTAAACACAAGTCCAGGGTCAGCCTGAGTAACCCAGAAGTTTTTAAATGGGAGAGGGTGTGGCTTAATGCTAGAGAGTTTGCATAGCACATGTAAGGCTTCAAATTTAATTCCCTGAATCAAAAGACAAAAAGATGGTTGTGGGAGGAAGGAAGGAAGGGAAAGAAGGAGGAAGGGAGGGAGGGAGGGAGGGAGGGAGGGAGGGAGGGAGGGAGGGAGGGAGGGAGGGAGGAACAAGAGCTGAGGGAAGTCTGAGCACCAAGACCTTCAGCCTTCAGACAGGTGCCTGAAGGTACCCAATAGACAGAAATCAATACGTAACCCCAGCAGCCAACAGCACTACAAAAGGGTACCCTGCTTAGGCTACTGTCCATGAATGACTCCATGACACACACCCCTCCCATTTTGTGACATTTTAGCTATATGAGATCAATCGTGTATGTGTGTGTGTGTGTGTGTGTGTGTGTGTGTGTGTGTGTGTGTGTGTGTAGATAAGATGGGATGGAGAGATGAGTAGAATTAGGGCTCATGATGTGAAATTCACAAAGAATCAATAAAGTTTGAAGAATCGATACGTTTAAAATAATCTAATTTAATTTGAAAATAGGTCATTCTGAATGGATAAAGAAAATGTGGTACAGCTACACAATGGAATTCTATTCAGCTATTAAAAACAAAGACATCGTGAATTTTGCAGGCAAATGGATGGACCTTGAAAATATCATCCTGAGTGAGGTAACCCAAATCCAAAAGAAGATGCATGATACGTATTCACTTATAAGTGGATATTAGCCATAAAATACTACATAAAATGCTACACTCGCAGACCCAAAGAAGCTAAACAAGAAGGGAGGCACAAATGAGGATGCTTGAATCTCACTTAGAAGAAGGAATAAGATAATCATAAGAGGCAGATGGAGGGAGGGATCTGCATGGGAGAGGGGATAGGCAGGATAATGGGGCAGGATCAGGTATGGAGAAGGGCAGTAGCAATGGCCAGATGGCCATGAGAATGAATGGAAATCTGCAACTGACAGGGGCTGGAGTGAGGAGGTATGGGGGCATCTCCAGGACATGACAGAGATCTGGGATAAGGGGGGCACCCAAGAATCAATGAGGGTGACCTTAGCTATGACTCACAGCATTGGGGATGTGGAACCTCCTGTAGCCAGGCAGGAACCCCAGTGAAGTGATAGGGACACCGACCCACCCACAAAACTTTTGGTCCCAAATTTGTCCTGTCTACAAGAAATGCAGGCAACAGGGGCTGGAACAGGGACTGAGGGGATGGCCAACCAATAACTGACCCAACTTGAGACCCATCCCATGGGCAAGCACTAATCCCTGACACTCTTAATGAAACCCTGTTACGCTTATAGACAGGAGTCTAGCATGGCTGTCTTCTGAGAGGCTCCACCCAGAAGCTGACTCTGACAGATATAGACACCCACAACCAAACACTGGAGGTTGGAGGTTGGGGGCTTACATGGAGAATAGGAGGAAGGACCGAGGGCCCAAAGGGGATAGGAACTCCACAGGAAGAAAAGAGAATCAACAACCTGGACTTTTGGGGCTCTCAGAGACTAAACCAACCAAAGAACATACAGGCTGGACCTAGGCCTCCCACACATACATGGCAGAAGTACAGCTTAGTCTTCATATGGGTCCCAAACAACTGGAGGCGAGGTAGCCATCCCAAAAGCTGTTGCCTGTATGTGGGATACATTCTTCTAGCTGGGCTGCCTTGTCTGGCCTTAGTGGGATAGAATGTGCCTAGCCTCACTGATTTGATGTGTGGGGATTGGGGATAGGGGGTGGGGTGTTATTATACAGGTGGGGAGGGAACCACTTAAAGAAGAAGGGAAGGGAATGGGGGAAGGATTGTGGGAGGGGATGACCAGGAGGGTGGCAGTGAGTGGGATGTAAAGTTAATAATAATAATAATAATAATAATAATAATAATAATAATAATAATATAACAACTATAGGAAGAAAATAGGCCATTCTGAAAAGCACATGAAGAGATGGCCAAATTGGTCTGGTACATACATTTTAACCCACAGTCAAATATATTAACTGCCTCCTTGGAAGCATTCAATTGGTTTCCAATGTGATCCTGCTGCTTAATGGTTAGGTTCATAGACCCTGGAGTCCAAGGGGATCAGTTCTCCTGACTGACGCCTAACATGAGAGCACATCTCCTTCCTTCCATCTCTTGCCAACTCCAGAGATGTCTCCTAAAGCCTCCCACACCCCAGAAGCTGGCTCTGCCCGCGTGCACTTCTGGATCTGGATCTGGATCTGGATCTGGACTGCCCTGGGGCAGCATGACGCTCTTGCTGGCTGCCCTACACAAAGCTAGCCGAGCTTGACCTCAGTTGGCTGGAGATAGCCTGGACAATGGCTCTTTCCCCACCTTCACCCCTATGCTGACATCCTCTCTGTAAGCAGAGAAATCCAGACTGATCAAGATGGAAAATTAAGCATCCTAAGGGATGGTACAGACTTCCAGTAGACAGAATTTTGATAAAATAAAAGCCCGCACCCCATACCCCACACCCCACACCAGCTTCTTCTCCTTTCCATCTAACTTCTGACACAGTGAGTTTAGACCATGCAGTAGGAAGATGAATCCCATATTTGCCCAGCAGTGGGCAGCACAGATCCAGGTGTCCCTACTGATCCCCATTGGAAGACGGTCATTTAAAACAATACCCACCAACAAGTCCCCAAGGGACCAAGCACTAATACAGCCATCCAAAAGAGACCTAGTAGGCTAGAGTAGGCTGGCTGGTTAGTTTCATTAAATGATACTGGCTGCTCTTTCAGAGGACCAGTGTTCAATTCTCAGCACCCACCTAAAGACTCATAACCATTTGATATCCCAGTTCCATGGACTCCAACACCATCTTCTGGCCTCCTCAGGTTCCAGACATACACTCAGGTAAAATATCCACATACATAAAAATTTTTATAGGCAAGTACCAAAAGGAAAGGACACCCAAAAGAAAGGCCAGAGTAGACAAGTCAGTCCTAAGCCAATTAAATGTTGTTCTTATAAGAGTTGCCTTGGTCATGGTGTCTGTTCACAGCAGTAACACCCTACCCAAGATGGTGGTCAGTCTCCATATGTAAAAGCCAACAGGGTTTTAGTGACTTCCATAATTAGCTAGAAAATGGGGTGAAGGAATGGGGTGATCCCGGTGACAACAGCAACAGGAGCCTTGCAACCAACATGGAAATCTACCCAGAGGAGTGACAACTGTATGCAATCGAAACTGCAAAGCCCTAGGAAAGGGAATAAAGAATTAAAAGATCCAGATGAGGAGAAAAATGAATGACAGCATCTCTTCTGCCGTGCACCAACCTTCAGAGCCATCCCAGCTGAAATCCCAAGGAGCCTGGAGATGAGCTGGCTTGCTCTCAAGTCTGTCAATGCATGACAGGGATTGTGGAAGCTAAGGAAGTTGCCAGACTCACAAGGGGCTTCCCAGGTTATGTGAATCGTAACAACTGCTGTAAAGAGGAGACACAACCATCAAGCCAACTCCTTCCAACAGGACTCAGGTCTCAGAAGTCCAAACACATGCTGGGGGGAGGGTTTCCAGAAATACACCTGTGTTTAAGTCACTCATGCTCTGTAAATGACCCCAGTAAGCTCTTTGGTTCACTCAGCTAGGCTTGGGTAGATTCATTTATTTGATCTGCTATGGGTGTCCATCTGGGGTGAACAAACATTGTTCATATATCCCCAGGAAAAGCCACACAACAGAAAGTTTGGGGAGGGTGGGAAAAGAAAAAAAAAAAAAACGAAGAGGTCATGACTCTTCAGTAACAAAGCAGTCCCGTGCTTACGAGACTTTTTTTTGTCAACAATATAAGCCATGGTGTGACCATTAAATTTTGATAAAGTCAACCATATATTTATATCCTGGGGCCTCCCTCTCAACCTCCACTCCCCAGTCCCAGGTCCCTGGCAAGTCCTAGAGATGCCCCTCCCACCACCAACAATTTCTGTTCTCTCTCCCCTGCTCTCCCTACACTGATATTCCCCAACCCTGCTCCCCTTCCCATCCCCTCTCTCACCCAGTTCCCTCCCTCCATCCACCTCTGGAATCTATTTTGTTTTCCCTTCTGTGAGAGATTCAACATCCTCCCTTGGGCCTCCTTTTAATTGGCTTCTTTAGGTTTGTAGATTGTAACATGGTTGTCCTGTACTCTATGGCTAATATTCACTTCATAATATCCATGTTTTTGATAGCTAAGTAGTATTTCACTGTGTAAATGAACCATATTTTCTTTATCCATTCTTCAGTTGAGGGATATCTAGTACTCTTGGGGAATCCCAGAGACTGAACCACCAACTAAAGAACATACATGGGCTGGACCTAGGCTCCCTACACACTTGTAGCAGATGTGCAGCTTGGCCTTCATGTGGGTTTCCCAACAATTGGAGCGGGTGCTGTCCCTGAATCTTTTGTCGGCCTGTGGGCCCCATTCCCCTAACTGGGCCCTCTTGTCTGGCCTCAGTGGGAGAGGATGTAACTAATCCTCCAGTGATTTGATGCTCTGGGAAGGGGTAAGACCCAAAGGGGCTCCCCCTTCTCAGAGGAAAGGGGGAGGGGGAACAAGGAGAGGATCTGTGTGAGGGGGTACTGAGGAGAGAAGCTAATGTTGGGATGTAAAGTGAATAAATAATTAAATTAATGAAAAATCTGATATAGTGATATCACAACTACCTCAGGAAGGGCACCCCATGTTAGTCTCACAAGGAAAGTCACAGCAACTCTAGCAGCTGATATTTTCATAAGAATAAACAAGTAAAGCAAAGAGAAGACTCTAGACACACGGAGAAATAACCCCAAACACCTCAGCATCTAACAACTCTGCTGTGATGATTAACAGTGAATGTCGTGAGAATTTTGGTTTCTTTGAAACCACAGAAATGTTACATGATTTTTTTTTTTTAATCCCAAATGTGGGACATGGGGCCGCTTTAGATAGTCCAGAGCAGCAGACTAGGATGTGTCTCGTGCTCTAGCGGGGGAGTGATTTTGCCAACAGCAGATAGTTTCTGCAAGTGTATGGCATTCAAAATCCTGGGGGATCTTGATAGGGTATAAATCCTAGAGCCTGAGAGAGGTGGCGGTTGGCTGCTGCTGCTGCTGCTCCTCCCCCTCCTGCTGCTGCTGCTCCTCCTCCTGCTGCTGCTGCTCCTCCTCCTGCTGCTGCTGCTCCTCCCCCTCTTGCTGCTGCTCCTCCTCCTGCTCCTCCTGCTGCTGCTGCTCCTCCTCCTCCTGCTCCTCCTGCTGCTGCTGCTCCTCCTCCTCCTGCTGCTGCTCCTCCTCCTGCTCCTCCTGCTGCTGCTGCTCCTCCCCCTCCTGCTGCTGCTCCTCCTCCTGCTGCTGCTCCTCCTCTGCTCCTGCTGCTCCTCCTCCTCCTGCTCCTTCTCCTGCTGCTCCTGCTGCTGCTCCTGCTGCTCTTCCTAATGCTGCTCCTCCTCCTCCTGCTGCTGCTGCTCCTCCTGCTGCTGCTCCTCCCCCTCCTGATGCTGCTCCTCCCCTCCTCCTCCTGCTGCTGTTCCTACCCATCCTGCTGCTGCTCCTCTGCCTGCTGCTCCTCCTTCCCCTCCTGCTGCTGCTGCTGCTCCTGCTGCTCCTCCTCCTCCTGATGCTGCTCCTCCTCCCCCTGATGCTACTGCTGCTGCTCCTCCCCCTCCTGCTGCTGCTCTTCCTCCTGCTCCTGCTGCTCCTCCTCCTGATGCTGCTCCTCCTCCCCCTGATGCTGCTGCTGCTCCTCCCCCTCCTGCTGCTGCTCTTCCTCCTGCTCCTGCTGCTCCTCCTCCTCCTGCTGCTGCTCCTCCTCTGCTCCTGCTGCTCCTCCTCCTCCTGCTTCTCCTCCTGCTGCTCCTGCTGCTCCTGCTGCTCTTCCTAATGCTGCTCCTGCTCCTCCTCCTCCTCCTGCTGCTGCTGCTCCTCCTCCTGCTGCTGCTCTTCCTCCTCCTGCTCCTCCCCCTCCTGCTGCTGCTCCTCCTCCTCCTGCTCCTCCCCCTCCTGCTGCTGCTGCTGCTCCTGCTGCTCCTCCCTCTCCTGCTGCTGCTCCTCCCCTCCTGCTGCTGCTCCTCCTCCTCCTGCTCCTCCCCCTCCTGCTGCTGCTCCTCCCCCTCCTGCTGCTGCTCCTCTTCCTCCTGCTCCTCCCCCTCCTGCTGCTGCTGCTCCTCCCCCTCCTGCTGCTGCTGCTGCTCCTGCTGCTCCTCCCTCTCCTGCTGCTGCTCCTCCTCCTCCTGCTCCTCCCCCTCCTGCTGCTGCTCCTCCTCCTCCTGCTCCTCCCCCTCCTGCTGCTGCTGCTGCTCCTGCTGCTCCTCCCTCTCCTGCTGCTGCTCCTCCCCTCCTGCTGCTGCTCCTCCTCCTCCTGCTCCTCCCCCTCCTGCTGCTGCTGTTGCTGTTGCTGGTGGTGGTGGTGGTGGTGGTGGTGGTGGTGCTGGTTGTTTTTGTTATCCTTTGAAGAAATTGGATATCCTCATGGCAAAGATCAAACTTGCCCCAAGGAACTCGACACCCTAATCAGCAGAAAGTAGTCTACCAATATTGACACCCATTTCCCCTCCATCCTTCTTTCTCTCCCACCTAGTATTAGAAGGTGGAATAAAGAAGGAAAGAGGCTGGAAGGAAAGGAACCCTTCCAGTAGCCAAAAGTGTAGGTACAGGGAGCCTGAAGGATCTGGAACATGGAGTAGACAAGCCACCAGGCACATCTGTGAGGGATCTATGTTGATTGGTTAACAGTAGCTGCAGATTCATCCACTGTCATCAGGCATCATCATCGGTGAGTTGAAGTCCCAGATTGAATGCAGAGGGGAGTGTAAACTGAGCGTCAGCACTCGTCTCCCTCAGTCCCCACTGCAGACGCAACAGGATCTGCTGCCTCACGCTCCTGCCATCATGGTGGAATACACCCTCAAAGTGTGAGCAAAATGAGCACTTCCACCCTTGTGTCGTACCTTTGTGTTTTATTTCTGTATTTTATCACAATAAGGAGAGTAACCAATCCTCACACTCTACCTGTTCAAGCCCTCGGATTGTCTAACAGAGCTACGTCTTGAAGAGGGAGGACTGAGGTTGTCTCAATGGTAGAGTGCATGCTTGCATGAGACCCTGGATTCAACCCCTATCCATAAGAGGGGGAAAAGGTACCAAAGCAGGAATATAAAGATGGCTCGTGAATAAGTAATAACATTGGAAAACAAAATGTTCATGTGGGAAAAAAAACTACATCTTCAATCCACACTGTCTCTATAATATACTGCAGATGAGTAAAAGAAGATACAAATGTAGAAGCGTTGGGTATAAAGAAAAAAAGGAAGCCACATGTACCTATGACACCAAGATGTAAAGAGAGGAGAGTTGAGAGTTCAAGGTCATCTTTGGGACAAAACAGCTCAAGACCAACCTGACGTACAGAAGACCCTGTCTTAAAATGAACATAAAAACAGAGCGTTTATACGCACTTGAGGTAAGGATGTCTTTTCTGTAAGGAAATTCAGGAGAAAATAAAAGAAAATCTATTGGATAACATAAAAATTCTGAGTTTTTGCATTGCCAAAGATGTCATTAAACAGACTTGAGGAACACAGAGACACCTGAGAGAAAATATCTACAATGTCTGTGACAAATGGGAAATAGCCCTGGTATGCTAAACACACCAATAAATTGATGGAAAACCCCTGAGCAGATCAGCTGAGAAACAGTCAACAACAACTAAAGAAGAAATAAAAATTCTTATCAAGTACAGGAGTCTGGCTTGGAATTGTTTACCATTTGGGCTCTATTTAAGTACTGTATGTATAGTTGTGTGTGCACTCATGTGTGTGCATATAGTGTACATGCATGGGAAGGCCAGAGGAGCAAGCTGAGCTTCTCCTACCACTCTCCCTATACCCGGAGCTAGGCTACAGGCCGATAGCAGGCCCCAGCGATGCTCTTGCCTCTCTGTTCCCAGGTGCTATGATTACATGTGCACTGGGTGATGCTTGACTTTTCATGTGTGTGGGGTAGGGGGAATGCAAACTCAGTCTCTCATGGTTGTGCATAAGCATCCTTCCTTACTAAGCCTTATCTCTCGCTCCTATTCATAATTTTAAAAGTAGCACAGTGCCATGCAAACGGATCTCTATTTTGGAGGTATGTATACCAAGACTTCTGAGGGATGAGGCCTAAGTCACTGTCAACACTGTTTCCTAAACATATGTGCCTAATGACAAGGGCCAACTTAGAAATTAGGCATAGAAAGAGCTAACAATGAACTAGAACCATTACAACACCCTTCTAAAATGTTACATGAATATTCTATCTCCTCTCCATCTATGCCCCCTTCTTGAATGTAGATAGATATTTCTATTTTAGGACCACAGGTGACCATGGGTAACTTGAAACCACGGACTGAGAACTACAGAGGAGCATCCATTCCCACTGCAAGGCTGTAACCGGACGTTAACATGCTCAGTGGAGCTGCAGACTGATATGTTCACCAGCAACGAGGCCGACACAGCCAGCATCACTGACAGTTATCACCACGAAGCCGGGTATGGTTGTAGATGTTTGCAATCCCCGGCCTGGAGGTGGAGACAAGTGGGTCCCTCCAGCTTGTGAGTTAGCCGGTGTAACCCAGTCCTAGCCAGCAAGCTCTGAGCCAGGGGACCCCATCTAGAGTGGAGTGAGCAACTCCTAAGATATGATACTCCGGCCTCCGTACAAATGGAAAGGAACATGCATGCACCTGTGAACACGCACATATCCTTACACACATACGCACCTGCACTGCACTTCCTACTCGTGTCTGATGCTCAGCCTCTGACCCAGCAAATCGGGGTTGTGTTGTGCAAGCACGCCAGAGGCTACTGAGAACACAGTTGTGACACTGCACTCCACCCCTGCCTTTGAGAGCGGGACGTAGCAACTGCTCCAGAGTTCCCGAAGTCCACGGTCAGCTTGTGCACAGGAATTAGAATCCATCTTGCTCCTTGTACAACTGACAAGGGGCAACAGCACATCGCACATGTTGCTCCAGAGGAGGCTGCATCCATAGAGATGTCACAGGATCTAAATGGAGTTCAGACCCCTTATCTAAACGCTCGCCGTCCCAGAAGTTGGTACAGCCTTTTGAGTGTTTCAGATTTGGGAATATTTGCTGAGGTTTACCTTGTGGTTATGACCCAAGTTTAAATGAAAAAGCCATCCTCTGTATGGGACTACACGAACTCTAGAAACACTCTTCTCTGCATATAGTTCTATTTGGTATTTAGAAGACTTTTGTGTATGACGTGAGATTTCCATACAGGAAGAGAGCAGGAATTTTCCACTTGCAACAAACATCGTGTTACTCCGAAAGTTTCAGGTTTTGAACCATTCGGAAGAGGGATGCTCAGCCTATAGGTTGATCTCATTGTCTTGAAAGAATATTAAAAATAATAAGTTCATATATATTCATATAAAACATGGGTTTGAAAACTCCCATAGAGGAAAAAAAAAAGGAAGGTTACATACACAAGCTGACGATATCTGCCTATGCAGGGGTTAAATGGGGACAAGGGGGAAGTTTTCTTGGCTATTTATTTCTACACTTCTAATTTTTATAATTATTGCATATTAGTTTCGTAACCAGAAAAAGTAAGAGGAGAGAAAAAAAAACCTGCTTGTACAAAATGAAAGGCGGAGGGTGCCTGGGTCTGTAAAGTCCCTGCCCCATCAGGACCAAGGTCTTGTCATCCTCCAGCTCTGATGCCGGAAAACAGCTCTGTGTCTCCTCTAAAGATAGAGGGTAATTGCCGTCGGAGGCAGGCTTTCACACAGAGGAGTGTCACATCTGTTTATCTTCATTATTAGCTCTTTGTTGTGGGATAATGAAACAATACACAAGATCTCCACCTCCCACAGACAACGCCAGCTTGCTGGGAGTCAGTTCTCTTCAGTCTTTCTGAGCTTTTGCATGGAGCCCAAAGGAATGATCACCCCGCCCCCACCCCCACCCCCCTCCCTGGGTGTTTAAACAACCCTGTGACCCAGTGAAGCTGAGGACCCGCACCTCTCTCTCACCCACACCCGTGAACCCCGTCCCGGTCCCACACCCTCTGGTCTTTAAGAGGTCACAGTGTTTGGGATGAAAAGCTTTAAAATTCATCACCAGAGGGGTCCCCATGGAGTGTGTTTCCATGCATAGAAAATGGCTACAAAGTCTAGTTTGGAAGAATTGATGGAAAGCGTTCCATTTTAAGTTCCTCAACCAGAGGAAATCTGAAAGTTTTTGCTTCCAGCCCAGCAGAGCAGATGCAGGAATCCATCGCTTCTGCAAAAGGAGGACAAAGATCCTCCTGGGAAACAGGACTGGGCAACTTTTCTTCCGATGCTCGCGGCTGCCAGCGGCTCTGGAAGCCAGCTGGGCTCCAACGGCTCCTATGGACCATCTGACCCAGATGCCCCCTGTGGCTCCATCTATTACCAAGTGACAGGGAAAATGAAATACATCTTTAAAAGCACAGGATCCCAGAACCATCCAGGGGTGAGGATGTCTCCCTGGAAGACCACAGAAGTCTGAGAAACTTCCAGGGGCCTAGTCACAAGTCCTGGCTTTCCCCTCCAGATACCCCCAGCCAAGTTGGAGCAGTGTTCTACCGGGCAGCGTATGAATGACGGCTGACATGCGGTGTTACAGGTCCATACTCAGTGGTGTCATCTAGTGAGAGAGATGAGGATGGGAGGTGAGGAACAAACATGAGTAAATGAGAGAAGAAGGCTAGCTCAGACAGTGAAGTGCTTGCCATGAAACACTAGGATTATCCCCAGAAATGACATCAATAGTTGGAAGTGTTAACAAAGTGCTTATAATCCCAGTGTTGGGGAGACAGAGGCAGTAGGATCTGTAGGGCTCTCTGGCTAGCCAGCCTAGCCTACTCTACAAGTTCAGGGCCAATAGAAAAAGTAGATAACCTGGGTGGTGGTGGTACATGCCTTTAATCCGAACACTTAGGAGGCAGAACCATGTGGATCTCTGAGTTTGAGGCTAGCCTGGTCTACAAAGCAAGTTCCAGGACAGCTAGGGCTATACAGAGAAACCCTGTCTTGAAAAACCAAAAGGAAAAAAAAGAAAGAAAAACAGACAAAAAAATGGATGATGGTTCCTGAGGAACAATACCCAAAGTTGACCTTTGACTTCTGACCTCTACAGGCACATAAACACAAGCACACGTGTACACACCAAAAGGGATTTAAAAAAAAAGAGGGAAGAAGAGAATGAAGGAAGAAGGGAAGCAGACATGGCAACACTGGCAGGTTCAGCCAGGAAGGAACCACCTCTCAAATAGGTTATGGGCAACAAAACATGTCTGGGGCCACGGAAGCATCGGGGGTTGCTCAGCAGTTCTATTTCAGGAAACCTATCACAAATCAGGTATTGAAAGAAGATGAGAAAAAGGAAGAAGGAGAAAGAAGAGAAGAGGAAGACAAAGATAAAGTGGAAGAGGTTGGGGAGGTGGAGAAGAAAAGATTGATCAGGAGTCAGAGAGACAGACATAGATGAATGGACTGACGGACGGACAGACAAACAGAGCACAACTACAAAGACATCAATTATAACAGGAAAACATTCTCTACAACCCTGGGGACCAGTTCAAAGTGACGGCATAAACTCAGAGGCCAGGGTGCAAAATGAAAAGTCTGTGAACACAGGCAAGGCCCCCACAGAGGTGGACACACAGGGTGCTGCAGGCTGTATGTCCAAGCTCAAGGGGAGGAGACCATGAAATCAGCCCCAGTGGGAAAGAGTTCCACGTCTCTGACTCTGTTTTTTTTTTCTTTTCTTTTCTCCCCCCCCATGCACTGAATTGTATATATGTAATAACTAAAAATAACACTTTTAAAATAAAAATGTTCTCTTACCAAAGCTGCTTGAATGCTAAAAGTGAGCTTGAAGCATAGGAAATTACCTATATTTGATCACCCTGACATGTAAAAATAACAGTTTCATATGGCTCCATCTAATTTTGCCAAAACTCCAGAGAAGTGGTAAGACCTGTTTCCTCTAACAGGCTTCCAGGACAAGAGAGGGAAACCTGACTCACCCAGGGTCCCTATACTAGCCAGCTTTCAATCCCAGTAAGGAAAGCACTGGGAGAACCAGCTCACAAAGGAAATTCTGGCCCTGGTTCTATGGGCTGCACCCCATAAGCAAGCAGATGCATCCATTGCTTTGGGCCTCTAGTGGATGTGCCAGGGGCACTCTAGGGCAAACTATTCACCTCATGCCCAAGAAGACCAAGATAGAAGAAGAGGCCACGAGTCTCACAATCCCCTTTCAAATATCAGCCTGCCTCCAGTGACATAAGGGACTCTCATTTGGGCCCTCTTCTGAAAAAGCCCACATTACCTCCCAATAGCAGATACTGGGATGAGCCTTTAACACATGGGCCTTTGTGTTTCATTTATCCAAACCATCACAGTCCACAGTGGAATAGGTTTTCTCCCTTCTAAGAAGCATATTTCCTATCCTAACCCATCGCCAGCATCCCCCGTCCCACGCGACACAGCAGCATAGACCAAGTCCCACGTCACTCAGCACTCCCATGATCTCTCAAAGGGTGCCGCAGGTAGGAGGAACCAACTGGAGCCTTCACTGTCACCTAGCCAGGATGCAGGGACAGCTCGGGTCCCTGGCAGGCCCAGCTGACCTTCCCCTGAACCAAAGCCACCCTTCAGACTGCACAACCGGTCTGAGCCTGTTTAAAGGCTTCTTCTCCCTCCCACTTCATCCTGAGCCTCTGCTAAACACATAGGAGGTGACCGTTATGGAGGTTAAAGAACTGAACCTAACTTCTGCAGCCCAGGGTTTTAGCTACTGGGCTTGATTTTCAGGCAGCCCCCTCCTTGGGAACTAAACAGAGGGAGATCAGTGTGACCGCGGACATAAATCTCTGACGCCAGATCCGCCCACGTAGGCACTCAGTTTCTTCTGCCTTCTTGCTGGACCATCGACCACACATCAGTCTTTTGTCTACTGGGATCGATACTTAAAAAAAGAAAAAAGAAAGACCCCTGTGGCCCCAGGGATTAATTATAAGAAAGAAGCAGAGGTCAGAGACACAGCTGTCCAAAGTCATCAAAAAAATCAAAAGTGACCATACCCTGAGTGGTATGGGCAGAGTGGTACAATTCCCCAGGCACCCAGTGCCAGCAAGGAGGGTAATAGGCTCATGTGGGTGTGCTTATTTCTCTTGACGATGATTTCTAAGTAAGGAGAGAGTTTATCAGAGAAATTCTTTTCAAGCACGCAGATACTTGGGGGCATACAAAAATATATACCCTCAATGCTGTTATTGATTGAGCCTTTCGTGCCCACCCCCAAAGCACCAATGTGCTGAAGGTTTTTCTCCCAGTGCTCTGGGATGGAGATGACCAGATGGGAGGGCTCTGACCTCATTAGTGGATTCATCCATTAAGGTAGCAACAGTTCAGGTTTCAGGGGGACAGACAGTATTCTAAAAGCAAACTCACCCTGTGCTTCTAGAGGACAGAGCTCTGTCTGACATGTGCCCTTCTCCGTGATATCCTGCCTTGCCACCAGCCCAGAACAATGGGACCAGAACCATGAGTCCTCTCCTCTCTCCTTCTGAATTCTCTCTGCCTCTAAGGTCTGCTTCAGATAGTCTGTCACAGAGATGGAAATGTGGCTAGCTCAAACACTAAACCAAACACAGCCCCTGTTTTCTTGGAAACAACATGAGAGACCATGATGGCCCAGCTTAGACGCTGGAGCTGAGTGATGTTAAGAGCTAAGGATCTACTGCCAAGGGCAACGGGACTCAATCTGACTCGGTATTTTAAGAGCTTTTAACGGGGGTTTGGGGATGTAGTTTTGTTTTCTGTGGGCACATATATATGCATGTGGTGTGCATGTGCTTGCAGGTACACAGGCACATGTGTGCATGCATGTGGTGGCCTGAGGCTGATGTCAGGTGCATTTCTGATCACTTCCTACCATATAGAGAAAGATAGGTCCTGTCCCTTGAACCTCCCTGATCTGGCTAGTCTAACGAGTCAGCTTGCCACCAGGGATGATGCCCCCACCTCCTGAGTGCTAAGGTTACATTTGAGTAGCTGTGTCCTCCCAGCATTGATGTGACCTCTGAGGTACTGGGTCTTCGTGCTTGCTCATGTTTGCACATGCTTGCCTAGCAAGTGTCTGACTCCATGAGCCATTTCCCCGGCCCCAGTTTTATGGTTTTTGAAGGCTAAGACTTACAGGAAAATGACAATATGCTTATCATGATTTATGAAGCAAGACTGGTCCATTATAACTAATTAAGCCCTTTCCCAAAACGTCCCTTTTCTGTTCCAAGTCCCTATCCAGAAAAGCCACATCACACTCAGTCATCTGCCTCCTTGTGGCTGTGACAGCTATTCAGCCCTTCCTTCTTTCTGATGACCTAGAGAAATGGCTCTCCACCTTCCTAATGCCACAGCCCTTTGACACAGTTCCACCTGTTGTGGTAACCCAACCATAAAATCATTCTGTTGCTACTTCATAACTGTAATTTTGCTATTGTTATGAATTGTAATGTAAAGATCTGATATTCAGGATCTTTGATATGGGACACCCCCCAAAAGGGTTGCAACCCACAAGTTGGACTCTTAAAGACTCCAGGGAGGTAGCATGTCGAATGTCACTCAGCTGGAACTTGGGTAAAGGGGTTCTCTCTCATGTTTGCACAGAGATTATGGGTCTAGGAAGAGAAGCCTCAAGTCCCCTTTCTCATCACATGCATGCATCACCAGGCATGCATGCTGTCAGTGATTCACCGAGGATGCTGACCTGGGCCACTGGGCTGGAGCAAGCAGCATCTCAGTCTCCCTTCTGCGCACTGGGCTTTGGCAAGACGTTTCTGTGTGAAGCCCACTCCTGAAGTGTATGACCAATGCCACCTGCTTTGCTCCTGTCATCAATGGCTACCCCGAGCATCCACCCTGCTGTACCCCGAGTTTGACCTTTTATCTACCTATATGCTAACACACATCCAAAGCTCCCTGAGTGCAGAAACCAGTCTTCCTTACTCTGCCTTTGGTATCACTGAGTTCTTCACTACAGGTGAGAAGTCTTGGCCCTTAGAGAGGTCAACACCAGCTGGAGTCTGGCTCCTCTATTGTCCAGAGCAAAAACAACTGCTGGTAACGTAATAATCAGAGAAGGGGAAATGAAAAAGGACTAACATTCTGGACCATTCCATCCCTCAAGTTTGATCAACAGTCTCCATGCCAACAGATGCAGATGGAGACCTGAGACTGAAAGGCCAAGTACACTCAGAAAACGAACTTTCTACACTCAGTTCTAGCGCTCTGTGTGTGTGTGTGTGTGTGTGTGTGTGTGTGTGTGTGTGTGTGTGTGGTCAGTGTGTGGGTGTGTGCACATGTGTGTGAATGGGTGTGAATATAAGTGTATGAATGAGTGTGTGAGTATGTAAGTATGAGAATAAGTGTGTGCGCACAAGTATGTGAGTATGTCAGTGTGCATGTACATGTAAGTGTGCGGGTGAGTGTGTAGTGGGTGTGTATGTCTTATTCATAAAATCTCAGCCATGGTCAAGGCAACATCAGGACCCCTAGAAGTAGAAGACCATCCAAATCACAAGCATGGACTCTTGTGAGTATACGTCCTAAGGAAGAGAGCTGCGGGGTCTCTCTGTGTAGGCTTGGCTCCCAATGGCCCTAGGTGTTCAGGCACTAAAAGAGTCAGCCCCAGGTCCCAGACCTTGGGCATAGTAGCTCATTATTCTGCATGTTCAGGGGGACAATGTGAATGTTCTTTCTGAGCCTCAGCCATACTGACTAAATGATTGTACTTGCTGATACCAGGGCTGGATGAGAGCCCCAGAGTGAAGCCAGGGACACAGTGACTTCTGTCACATGCCACTATCTTATTTTATTTGATCTTCTTTGAACAACTGCAGAAGAGGTTGCTGAAGCAGAACTATGCCCACTCCTTGAGTGCCAGTGTGGCAGACCAGGTATGTAAGTGGAGAAAACAGCATTTGACTTGTTTACTGGGCAGCTACTGAACCCAAGGCAAAGCATGGGTTGTTGAGAGTCAGTGAGCAGCCCCAGCCATGATCAGGGCAATGGGTAGTGCAAATGCAAGTGAAGATCATGTCAATGGACAGTAGGAAGAAGCACGCATAGCCCTTGGTTAGGGTAAGGAGGCAAGAGCCTCCCTCTCCACCAAACAGCTATTCGCTTCCGAAAAGTCTGACATTCAAGAAGTCCTTGCACGGTGATGAAAAACACAGATGAGATCAGACATCCCACAGAGGGAAAGAGGATGCACATGTAATCTGCTGGGATACTAGGGTCAAAGTGAAATGAATGAGTGTCCAGCCGGTCTATCACCACATCTGGAGAAGCTCTGCAGGAAGGAGAGCATACAGTACATCCCCAGACACAATGCCACCAGACACCACGGCAGCAGAAATGTCATCAGACACACCACAGCATGGCCATTGCAGTCCATTACCACCAGACATACCACAGAGGCATCACCATGGTCACAATGTCACAAAGACACATAACAGCACAATAGCCATAGTCATAGTGTCACCAGAGGCAACATGGCATGGTCACTGAAGTCACAATCGCCAGGCACACTATAGCAGCATCACCGAAGTCACCATGCCACCAGACACACCACAACATGGTAATTTGAGTCACAATGCCACTAATCACATCACAGAAGCAGACTCACCACAGTTACCATGCCACCAGACACACCGCAGCACGGTCCCTACAGTCACAATGTCACCAGACACACCACAGCAGCTCAATGTCAAGATGACAGGAAATACCAAGGACGTATGGAAGCACAGTTGAAACAAGTGTAAGAGATCATCCCTGTATTGTTACACAGGGACCTGGAATCTGCAACCAGGACTGACACAAGCCACCCTTCAGAGCATCTAAGAGGCACATTTCCTAAGGATTCATCCAGACCTGCCACCACCAAGTGGTTAATTCCCAAAGCCTAGCACCGTAGGCTCACACTCAGGAAACGGCACCTGTTACCATCCCCACCCAGAACCAGGTTACCTACTGGGTTTGAGGAGCTGGAGAACTAAGGCCAGACTGGGGAAAGCCGGGAGAAGGGTCATGAGGACCTATGACATGAGGTCAAGTCCTGGCATAGGCTCTCCTACCTGCTTCTGCTATCCCTAAACCTTGACCCCCACCTTCTTATCTTTCCTTATGTAGAGCAGGACTGATTCAGCACCAGATTCTTGTAGCCAGGAAATAGTAGCAGTGTGGGGGTTTCCCATGACCAAGTGTGTGTGTGTGTGTGTGTGTCACACACACAGAGGCACCTCCATCCTTGGGATCATGGGATCTTGGGACCACTGAGCTCTGCCTTTTTCACAGGATGTTAAGGAGGAAACAAATGCATGTACACAGTGAGCCTCTCAGAGCAGGGTGGACACACAGAATACCAAAGCCTTTAATAGCCCACCGTGGACTCCACAAAGGTATAAATAACCCTGGGCCATAGTGGTACTCTTTCCAGCCAGCTTAAGCCTGTGAAATCAGTGTGGCCAGGACTGGCCAGGGTACCCTCTACAGTCATGGACCTGTAATGGGTTCACAGCCAGTATACGGGAACTAAGCACAGAACAGGAAGGGCTGAAGCAGAGTCCGGTGCAATGAGGGGTTTGATATTGTGTAGGTGCATGAGAGGGGTCTCCTGAATGCCTATGCTTGGCTCAAGAGGCTGGGACAGTGTTAGGAGGTAGTAGGACCTTTAAAAGGTGGGGCCTAGTGTGAGAAGCACACTGTAGATATGCTCTTGAAGGAGAAATGGAACTTCATACACACCAACAACAACAACACTGTTCCTCTCCTTGCCTCCCAGCCCCCCTGACACTGGCAGTTTGCGCCTACCACAGCTCCCCGCCCACATGCTGCTGCAAGCCAAAAGCAACAGGGTCAAGGGACACGAAGTGAAACCTTTGAAACTATGACTCAAAATTAAATGATCTTTCCTCTTATTGGATTGATTGTCTTGGGAATTTTGTCATAGCAACAAAAAGCTAACACAAAGTGCATTGGTAGAAGGGTGGTCATGCCAGGGAGATACACAAAGAGGGTGGCACCTCTGAGGATCTGGGGTGATGGGCTCTGTTCTTAAGGGAACTTCCTCCTATGATCCCTGGACCACAAGGGTGTGGGGCTGACCGAAGGACCATCACTGGAAATGTCCCGTGCAGTTAGAGGAGTTGCCCACGCATTAAGTACCTGATTACTCTTCTTCAAGCCCTTGGATTCCTGCTCAATGAAAAACCAATTGGATGCTTTGACATTTGGGTTAATCGGGTCTGGTTTGCTTTAGGAAGAAGCTGGCCTTTGGAGAACACCCATCCAAACCAAGCCTTCTGCTACGTGCAGAAAGAAAAAACTCACGATGTCTAAGTTACACATCCACACAACTAAATCTGGAAGGATCTCAGCGCACTGGCTGGTTTGCCTAGTCTCCAAATGCAGTCGGTGTCTACATACGAATAAGCACCCATTGTGACGGAAGAATTTATCTCACGTTAAGCAGATACGTTAAGACTCTGGTCACTGCAGCAGTAAAAATAAGCCAGTGGTCAGTCAACTGAAGTTCTCCATGGAAACTCAAAGCCGTACACTACTCTACTTTAAATGTTTTATTGAAATACAGTATGAGGACAACAAGTTCCACATACCATACATGGGACATACTAGCCCCCAAGGAGGTCCATTTCCGTCCTTTGTGACCCCATATGCCATCTTCAAGGACAGCAAGTGACATGCATGGAGTTGCCCGTTGAATGTCATGTAACCCGACTCGTGCAGCGTAGGCTAGGACTTAGGACTTCGCTCGACATCGTCTGGAAAAATCCACCTGTCCCACGACACACACTTGCAAATTCTCCATTCCCCACTTGCTGCACTGTATTCTGTGAGAGAACTAAACTCAGCCTCCTCATCCTCTCTTCTGCGGATGGTTATGTGGTTTGTCCATGGGCTGACAGTCACCACCATGCAGAGGTGGACACCTGCCTGTGTCTCTCGGCAGCTGTATTACAAATCATCACGAAACAGAGTAGCTTAAAAGACGTTACGTTCTCACAGTTCTTGATAGGTGGATGTGATGGTCTCAGCAAGGCCATGACCTCTTCAGAAGGCTCCTGGAGACAGTCCATCCCCTGCGTCATCCAGTTTTTTGTGGCTACTGGTATTCCGTATGTTGCAGCTGCCTCATAGCAATCTATAACTTTACCTGCATATTGCCCTGTCTCTCTGTGGCCAGCCTCCTTGTGACTCTGCTCTAAGGACCCTTAGAGTACTATTCAGGGGGCTCGCATTTACAGACTCTGAATCAGTTTGTAAATCACTATAACACTGAGGGCAACATCCATGGGGGTTAGGACACTCGAGTATTTGGGGCCCCTGTACATGCTGCACATTTGCTGGCATTGATCTGCTCATGAAACTGAACATGTGAGTTTAACTTCAGCTGATACTGGGAGATGCCTTCCTCAGGCAGCTGTGAGGATTTATTCCTAACAGGCCAATAGCAATTCCCATTGCTCCACAGCCTCCCTACGCCTATCATTGTGTGCTGTTGATGGCAGCCAGCCTGGTGTATGTGGGGTGATATGTGTCAGCTATGATTTGCTTTGCATTTCCCTAATAGCTGAACAGAGTTTGGAGCCTTGTGTATGTGTGTGAGTGTGTGTGTGTGTGTGTGTGCATTGTGTGTATGTGCATGTGTGTGTATGTGAGTGTATGTGTGTGAGAGAGAGTGTGTAAGAGTGTGTATGTGAGAGTGTGTGTGAATGTATGTGTGTGAGTGTGTGTGTGCGCATGTGTGTATGTGCATGTGTGTGTATGTGAGTGTATGTATGTGAGTGTGTGTGTGAGTGTATGTGTGTGAGTGTGTGTGTGTGAGCATGTGTGTGAGTGAGTGTGTGAGTATATGTGTGTGTGAATGTGTGTGAGGTATGTGTGTGAGTGTGTGTAAGTGTGTGTGAGTGTGTATGTGTTTGTGTGTATGTGTTTGAATGTGTATGTGTTTGAGTGTGTATGTGTGTCTGCATGTGTGTGAGTATATGTGAGTGTGTGTGAGTGTGTGTGAGTATGTGAGTATATGTGTGTGAGTGTGTATGTAAGTGTATGCGTGTGAGTGTGTGTGAGTGTGTATGTGTGTGTGAGTGTGTATGTGTACGTGTGTGTCTGCATGTGTGTGTGAGTGTATGTGTGTGTGCGTGTGCGTGTGTGCATGTGTGTGTGAGTGTATGTGCGTGTGCGTGTGTGTGTGTGCATGTGTGTGTGTGTGCGTGTGTGTGTGTGTGTGTGTGTGTGTGTGTGTGTGTGTTGGCATTCATGCACTGTGCATATATAACATCCTCTATCCCTTTCCCTATGTGGTGGTCTGGCTTTTTTTTCTCATAGATTATAGAATGCATTGTTGGATTTACGTGTTTGTTACAATACACTCCACTGAAGGTGTATATGCAAAAGAAGAAAAATCAAGGTGCTGAGGGCTGAGATGTAAGGTCCGAGCAGTCAGTTAGCATTAAATCTAGAAAATGAATATCCGTGAAGGACTCCAGGTGAGCACCAGCTTAGATGGCTTCCAACGAGGAACACAAGTGACAACGCGCTGTTCACTGCAGAGAACTGGGTGAACAGGACAAAGGTGAGCCTCCACCTAAACCTGGAGACAAAAGCTAATGCCACTTAATGAGGGATGGCCACTACAAGAAAAAGTAAGGCTTGCATTTCCACGGACATGTCTGACTTCTGTGAGTCTCTCCTGGTTCCATGACAGGGGCTGACAGCACAGCAGAGGCCCACGTCTAGAATAAAGTGTTGGTTTCCACTACAATCACCCCAGTGTGGGCACTGCAAGGTAGCAATAAAACAGTTCTGCTGTGGTCTGTGAGAAATTAACTGCACCATGCTGTCAGAGAAGGTGGACTGGAGACCCAGTCAGTGGGAACTGCAGTGGAAACCACAAGTGTCTGTTAAAAAGGAGGCGGAAGGTTCTCCATACACACACACACACACACACACACACACACACACACACACACACACACACACACACCAAGTGCAGTTTCCCTCAAGTGCCTGGGAGTAAAAGCAGCCAGAAGGAAGATGAGAGCACTACAAGCCTCGTGGGAAAGGATAGGGCCCCGCACCTCCACACTAAGCCAAAGAATAGGACAGGCTGGCTGCATTTCCAAAGATGGGCACCTTTGCAGCCCGGACTGTTGGTGCCTGGCATGCTGGAGGAAGAGCAGCCCAAAGATAATAATGGCTGCTTCATCCAGCAGAAACTAAAGGGAAAGAAGAAGCTGCAGCCCTCGTGTCTCTGGGCTACGAAGGAGGCACTCGAACATCCTCTCACTGCTGTGAGGCTGATAAGGATGGGAACCCAGGTCCCACCCAGCAGAAGGGCTCAGGATGGCTGACCACAACCACAGCTCTGCCTTGCCCCAAGCCTGGGCCATAGCCAGCCCAGAAGCGGCAGTGGCCAGAAAGCCATGGGAGGCCAGGAGATTGTCACCTGTGTCCCAACCAGGCCAAGGCTGGCTGCCTACAGGCAAAGAGGCGCTCAGCTGATACATCTTGCTGCAAGTCTGTCCTGAGAGCCACCGTCTCTCAGCGGACAACTGGAAACATATTTCCTGGGGTCTACACCCAGCCTAGGGTAAGCCAGGCAAAGCTGCGCAGGTTAACTCTGTGTGAGCAAATTAATAATGTGATGTATGATTTGTCATAGATCTTGTCGTGCCTGTAGAAGTACAGGGGCAATTTCATCCAGCAAGCCTATAAATCTCTAAAGGGTGAAATTAAACATCCATGCTCATGAGGCTGGGATGCAGCAGCCACGGCCTCCTACAGAGTACCCTGGGGAAGGAGGGGGACCTGGGCAAACCTCTTATCCTCAGAGAACCCTTTTGGTGAACTTAACATGGCCTCAAGCCCCCAACTGAGCCTTATTCTGCCCTACGTTTCTCTGTGTGTCACCTCACCTGTGGATGTGACCATCGTAAGGCCCCTCACAGCCATTCACCCATGATTCTATCAGGTCTAGAGGCAGGGTTCCAGAAAAACCCACAATAGCTTGCTCTGTAAACTGTATTATGATCACTCCATCTGCTCTGTTCCCAACCCCTCAGGACCACCCAAGGCAGTTCCAGACCTATCAGTCAGGATGCATAAACAATGTGCACCCATCTGGGTCCTGACCTACACAGAACTAATCCTAATGCCAGGAAACTCGCCCCTCCCCTGTGCCCTGGATTCCCCACAAAGGATAGCCCTTCTGCTCTAAAAGGGCAAATTCAGCCCCTTCTCTAGAATGAGGTCTGTGAACAGCCCCACTCCACCCCTGACACTGACACCTCCCAGTTTGTGAATCCCTGGGAAGACCTTGGACCTAAATCTAGGACTGAACTCTGGGACCATGAAACACTCTCTAGCAGCCTCCCCCACCCCCACCCCCATCCCTCCTCATCCCACCCTATGCCAACTTCATAGAGCTCTACATAGGGAACAGAGAAGAAAGATTCAGCAAGAACTCAGAAAATATCCATTGAATAGGTGGGTGGGTGGATGGATGGATGGATGGATGGATGGATGGATGGATGGATGGATGGATGGATGGATAGAGCCCTCAACAAAGGGACTTAGAGGCAACTAAAGTAAAGCATTTGACTCCTCGGTTTGAGCATAGAGAAGTTCCTGTGTATCCAGTCAATGACTGATAATGGTTAGGTGAGAGGCTACCCTTAAAATGCCCAGAACCTTTCTTATGCCACACTTCCTTTACTAAATAAATATCATATATGATGGATAAATCAAGAGACATATACACAGACTAAGGGCATGGTTTCACAAAGCAAAGGGTGGAGAACATTGTCAGTCCAGGCCCCCTCAGAACAGTCTTCCACATGGGATTAATGCAAGCTGGGGATGAAACTGCCCCAGGGAAGAGCAAGTCAAGTATGATGGCGGCTTCCATCTCCACTGCTGATCAAGGAAAGATCTATCTGCCTGTGATCAAGGAGTACTTGCTAAAATGGAATTAATTTCAAAGCTAAAATCTGCTAATGCCCAGGACTAAGTCAAGACTGGCAGTTTCCAACACAAAATATCACAAGGACAGGACCCCAGAACCAATGGCAGCCCACACGCACAAGCTGCAGTGCCCTGGCACTCAAAGAGCAGAAAGTGTCCCCAGGGGAATCTTTACCACAAAGTGAGACATCTAGCAGGGATGTGGGTTAAGAAAACTGACCATACTCAGTGCCATTCCCTGGAGAACAGATACCGAGACGACTCACTTCTGCCTCTGGGGCTCAAGATCTGTCAAGGTTCCACAGCTGGAATCAGTCCACAGGTCACTCAGGCAGCAGGTACCACGGTCACCAACCAGAACCCAAGGTGGTACCAGGTACCTGAGACATGCAAGGCAGGCGTTAGATCTCTCTCTCTCTCTCTCTCTCTCTCTCTCTCTCTCTCTCTCTCTCTCTCTCTCTCTCTCTCTCTCTCCCCTCCCTCCCCACCTCTCTTTCTCTCTCTTCTCTCTCTCCCCTCTCTCCCCTCTCTCTCCTTTCTCTCCTCTCTCTCTCCTCTCTCTCCTCTCTCCTCTCTCTCTCCTCTTTCTCTTCTCTCTCTTCTCTCTCCCTCCCTTCCTCTCTCTCTCCCTCCCTTTCTCTCTCTCTCCCCTCTCTCCTCTCTCTTTCTCCTCTCTCTCTCCTCTCTCTCTTCTCTCTCTCCTCTCTCCTCTCTCTCTTCTCTCTCCCTCCCTTCCTCTCTCTCTCTTCTCTCTCTTCTCTCTCCCTCCCTTCCTCTCTCTCTCCCCTCTCTCCTCTCTCTTTCTCCTCTCTCTCTCCTCTCTCTCCTCTCTCTCCTCTCTCTCTTCTCTCTCCTCTCCCTCCTCTCTCTCCTCTCTCTTCTCTCTCTTCTCTCTCCCTCCCTTCCTCACTCTTTCTCCCTTTCTCTCTCTCTCTCCTCTCTCTCCTCTCTCCTCTCTCTCCTCTCTCCTCTCTCTCCTCTCTCTCTTCTCTCTCTTCTCTCTCCCTCCCTTCCTCTCTCTCCCTCCCTTTCTCTCTCTCTCTCCTCTCTCCTCTCTCTCTCCTCTCTCCTCTCTCTCTTCTCTCTTTCCTCTCCCTCCTCTCTCCCTCCCTTTCTCTCTCTCTCCTCTCTCCTCTCTCTCCTCTCTCTCCTCTCTCTCTCTCTCTCTTCTCTCCTCTTTCTCTCCTCTCTCTTCTCTCTCCCTCCCTTCCTCTCTCTCTCCCTCCCTTCCTTTCTCTCTCCCTCCCTTTCTCTCTCTCTCCTCTCTCTCTCCCTCCCTCCCTTTCTCTCTCTATCTATCTCTCTCTCTCTCTCTCTCTCACACACACACACACACACACATGCTCACACGCTCACACAGTACGTGTACACCCTGACCTATGACTATACTGACTGAGGAACCTGTGCACACATTCAGATTCCACCATCACTCTGGCCAGTGAGGAAAGTAGTGCAGATGCATGTGTGTGCCCTGCTCAGGACAATCCTAGTCACACTGGGGGGAAGACAGCAGGCCGGGCCCACTCTCCTGAGCCTCCGATTCCTCGCACACATCCCACTCCACTCTTCCCTACCCGTAACAGCTGTCACCAGCTCTGGATAATACGGACAGATGTGATAGCACATGGCTCACTTACTGCACCAAAAGACCTAGAAACCGTGTTTTATGTGAACAACGCACACGCTTGCTGTCAGAGAGATCTGAGGAATCCATCATCCCTAAATGCACGCACTCACTCAATTGATGGCTCTCCTATTTGGGAAACAATAAATTCCTCAAGAAAATTGCTAATCAAACCAACTGGGAAAAGCCATAAACTATATATATTTTTAAATTAACAATGCACACAATGGTTCAGAGTCATTCATATTTAGCGTTCCCTTGCTGGGAATCAATTCCAGGAATATAAAAACCAAACGAAACACAAATAAAACACAGGCGCGTGCACACACACACACACACACACACACACACACACTCACACCAACATCTAAAGATGTTTGCTCAGAGGTGGCTGCGTGGTTCCAAACCAAGCATGCCCTTCTGCCATTGATTCTGGAGACCAGAAATGCTGAGTCCGCCACGTTCACTTCAAGTGTAAAATGGGACACCTCGGGTCCCACCAATGGCAGCTGTCCTGATGCCCAACCCCCACCTCTATGGCACTTGACTTCTCATCCATCAAGCAATAGATTCTCCAAACACATTCTGCAAACTAACCCCGTGTGCACTGGGGATAGGGAAGGGTCCTAGTCAGGATCACCCAGTTTACAATATCCCAGGAAATGATCCTCCCCATCCTGAGGGACAACAGGAAGGAGATGTGACACACACCCTCCAAGCCCTGAGGCCAATCAATTCCAGTTTCCAGGTCCTCAGTTTCTCACCTGCAAATTACAGCAAGACCAGCCACTTCCAGTGAGAAAGAAAACCATTTAAAACAGCAGTCACTGAGGACCAAAGCTGGGTACACGAAGCTGTCCCAGGCAGGCTCACTTCCGCTGGCTTCTTCCATCAAACTAGCTTCAGAAGCTGGAGAGATTCAGCCTCTAGGAAACACGTCTGTAGTCACTCAGTGTGGGCATCTCAACCACAGACTTTTATCTTTCTCGTCTGATCTTGAAATCACAAAGCAGCAGATGGGTCTTACTTTGGATTGACACTTCAGAGTTTAGAAAGCATCTAGGCTAGGTTCTCTTAGTGGGCTGCCACTGAAACTCAGAAACCTCACTTCCCCAGTCAAAGAGGAAAAAGCCACAGTCGGCCCGAAGCCATAGAGGCACCCCATGAAGCCACTGCTATCACAACAGAAGCTTACATCAATTCAATATTGGCTTCCATTCATGCCTCAAAACAAGTCTGGATAGAGAGAGAAAGGCTCCAAGGCCAAAAACTTGAACATGCCCCAGGGACAGAGGCATGGGCAGGCTGGAGTCAAGTTCCTGTTATTCTAGAGCCCATCCTCTCTTCCTACCTCCATTTCCTCGGGAAACCAGGGCAGCTCAGAGGTCAGAACACTGGCAATGGAGTCAGGCAAGAAAAGGCATCCAGCAGGGAGAGTTGGCCAGAACAGACAGGCAAAAACCGAACACCCTTGAGACACTGGGTCTGACAGTGTACAAGACAGGTTTAGAAACATCCAGTGAGGGAGAGAAGATCTGAGAGACAGCTCAAAAAACCAGGGCACTTAACACTAAGCCACCCGGTTTATATACCCAGGCAGAAAGAAAGGCCTTCCGAGTTGTCTTCTAACCCCCCCAACAGGTATTTAAGCACACACACATATACATATACATATACATATACATATACATATACATATACATATACATATACATATACATATACATATACATATACATATACATATACATATACATATGAGTTACTAAAATGTAACAAAGAATGATGGGGAACAGAATAAAGTATTAGGAAAAAGAAAGAAAAAGAAGGAAGAGGAGGAGACGGATGGAAGCAAGAGGGCCTGCCTCCCAATGCATTGCTAAGGAGGCATCTGTAAGAGCAAGAAAGGCTAACACTGGTAGCACAGGGGTGGGGGCCGGGGGAGGGGGCTGCCTGATTGCAGACAATCTAAGCCAATAAAAATTCAAAAGGACCTTCAGTGGGGAGCCAGAGGGTCCATTATGTGAGCTAGATTAACCTCCCCACCACATTCTAGTCTCCATAAAAAGCAGGCTAGTAAGGTCCAGTACTGTGGCTCTGCCCTGTCACTGACCTCAAGATCTTCTACTAGGTTTCAGGATCCAACTATGAAGACCATTGGGTTCCAGTCCCTAGCTATAGGGAAAAGGCAAAGACAACGATGCTCTTGGGAATCAGGCATCCATTCATCCCACAATAGCCCTGAGGATCTGATGTGTGCCAGGCACAATTCTAGATGCTAGGGATGCACAAGTGAGCAGTCTTGGCATTTGAGTGAAGAGACAGACAAGGAACAATGAGTACTGTACGTACAAGTGAGCCGCTGGGTATTAGGTGCTAAGGAGAGACACAAGCTGCATTCACAATCGGGAAGCGGTGCCGACGCATGGAGGGGGGTCAGGGAGCTGGTATATAAACAGACAGTGGAATAAATCATTGAACAAGCCAAGCAGGCGTCTGAGGGGGCCACGAAGTGGACGTTAATGCTCTGAGGCATGAGCAAGCCTTGAGGTCAAAGATGAGAGGGAAAAAATCCTACCTTAACTGGGGTCATCAAGGATGGACACTCCGACCTGGGCCAAGGTGGAAGACTGTGATGGAATAGGTGGTAAAACAAGGGAAAACCAGGCAGGGGCTATCTACCGGGAGCTGGGCAGCCTTGAGGGACGGTGCTTAGGGAGAGAGAGCTACAGAAATCAGTAGTGTGGAACGGGGCAACAGGGAATCGTTGACCACTTAGGAAATGAGACAGCCTACCTTCCATTGCCCCAATTGACGAAGGAAGACCAGTCTCAAAGTTCAACCCTAGGAAACCCCAGGGCAAGCACAGAAAGCGAAACCCAGGAGTGGTAAGCTTTCTTGGTGAGTTAAGGCATTTGCTGTGTAGCCTGATGAGTTAAGTTCAATCCCCAGAACCCATGATAGAAGCGGAGCATTAACTCCCATAAGCTGTCCTCTAACCTTTTACTCTGCGGCACGTGTGTGTGTGTGTGTGTGTGTGTGTGTGTGTGTGTGTGTGTGTGTGTGTGTCCACCACCTCACAAACAAACGTGAAAAATTAACTGTCACAAAACCACACTCAAGCCTAACCTCTTCAGATGGGGCTACCCATCTGTAGCACCCACCAGTGGATAAAGTTTCACAGAGCCTAACAGTATGACCTTGAGAGTGCTGTCCTCCTAGGGTTCCCTTGAATGTCGGGACAGGGACAGAGTGAGGACCAGCTGCAGGAGAGGCGAGAAGCCAGTGAGTGCCCATGATGCTGACTCAGCCGGCAGGCTGCTTGGAGACTCCTGCTGGCCCTGGCCCAGCTGGTGGGTGGGGCATAGCAGAAGAGGAGTTGGAGGAGAGAAGCCCCCCTGAGAGCTACCACCTAAACATCTTCCAAGGGAATGAGTAAGCACCACCTTGGCCCCTAGCCCCTGGACCTTCATTTTGAGTATAGCCTATGTCAGAAATGCCAACCAGCAGCCACACCACCCCTCATCAGTGGCCTACATGCCTCTCACCCTCATCACCAGCAAGACAAGGAGCCACACGGTCCAGGCTGCCACCATACCAAGGGCATAAGCTGTAGGGCAGGATATGCAGATCTCTGCCATTAGCTTTGGGAGGCCCTCCAGGCCAGAGAAGCCTGTTCAGAACTTCCACACCCTTAGGTTCCTAGGATCGTAAAGAACTACTTTGTGTATCTGTGGAGACCCTCACCTGTTGAACCACATATTCAGAGCAGAGGACAGACAAGAATGCAGCAGTAAGTTGAGGACTAGAGGATTCCTCTGTGGTCAGGTACTACTACCCCCAATTGCCCCTCCAACGGGGCTCAGTGACCAGTGCTCCATCTAAACAAAGCCTGGTAAATGCCAGCCTCATTAATGTGTTTTTCCTCTGAGTTCCTCAGTTTTGTCTAGGAAAAGTCAAGGTGTTTTTAACACCCCCTCTCAGCCTCCAGGGGTGTGATTGGTGTCTTTTACAATTATCTTTTATTTTTATCTGGCATTTCTTAGCTCAGTTGGCAAATTGGATATTTATGCACCTCCATTTCGCAAACCATCCCTACCAATTATTACTGTGAAACTAATATTTTATTCAAAAAAAAGGAAGGAGAAAGAAAAAGGAGGCAGAAACAAAAGGGTGTACTTCAGAACTATCCCAGGGATGGCTATGCAAACTAGTTAACAAGCTACCACTTGGGTCTGGGGTTGGCTCGCAAGGGAAAGAGGAAGCCAAGCAGAAGCTAATGGTCCTCAATGTCAGCTCCTTTCAGCATGAAGACTGGCTCACACCCACTCACAGACCATCTGATTCAGTGGAGTCCAGCACCCAAGACGTGGAAAAGCAGCAGTGGGGTGAGTCTACCTGCTGCCTGACATCAGAGAGATGACAAAAGCTGGGGTGCTGGCCCATTGCTACACCCGGCTCAGAGACTGTCCCAAGGGCAAGCAGACAAGGGCTTGATGGTGTCTTGGAAGGAGAGATGTTGGCACCTCCAGCGTACAGCCAGTTCCCCTGATCCACTAGTGCCTTCCACGTGGCTTGGAGTCCCTGCAGGTCCCATGTCTGTGTCACTCACCCCTCTGTGCCACAGCTCTAAAGCTCAGGGGACCCTCTGCAGCACACTATGGCCACCCAGCAGGGCAAAGTCATCCAGCCACTCTGAATTGAGACTCCTACCTCCAGTCCTGCTCACCAGGAAAGCCCCTGCCTCATCTCATTGGAGGGACCCTGCCCCAAAGGAGGACTGTCCATTGGTTCTTGGCACCTGCAGATCTGTACTTCAGAAAAAGTTGTTCACTTGGACCCTTAAAGCTCGTGGATCTTTGTTTCTGAAACCACTGTCCTTTCTCCAATTCACAAAGGAAGAAGAGGTCTTGTGGTCTAAGAGACCAGGGACAGATCAGCTCAGAGATGAGGAAAGGCCAAAAAGAACAGTAAGCGAGGTTTAAGAACTTCACCCTGCACAAGGCCTGAGTGAGCTGCTCTATTTAAATTCGGATTTAAGTTTGGCCTCTGTCAAGTCACATACAAATAGATAGATATTAAAGAATTAAAAAGTCTTCCATAACTAAAT
Source organism: Rattus norvegicus (assembly GCF_021556685.1). NCBI lineage: Eukaryota > Metazoa > Chordata > Mammalia > Rodentia > Muridae > Rattus > Rattus norvegicus. The sequence continues at coordinate 130,621,003 of NC_141534.1, read as the reverse complement.
TCTAAGTTAAGACTAGCAGGCTTTATTTAAGGCACCTACAGCCAGGGTAGGCCCTTGCACAGTCCCATTGGTACCCACTCCTATGCCTACTGCACTCAGGGGAAGTTCGCCCACAGCTTTGGCACATAGAGGCCTGCTCCCCATACTGCCCCGTGTGAAAACAAGGCTTGGAAAAGCTGGGCTCGATGTTCCCCTTCATCCTCCATAACCCAAGTCCCCTTGCCAGGCTCTGCCTGCCAAGAGGAAGTAGCCAGACCGAGGGGCATGTCCCCGCCGCATCCCCCCCAGAGAATATGGGGTGTGGAATTTTTAACGGAGTTTCTCCCCTGGGCCTCATTATAAAGGGAAAGGGGAGGGGGGATACAGATCAAAGACCGGTTGCCTGGAAGCAGCGAACCTAGCAGCGACCCCAAACTCCCGAGTTGCCGCCCAGCATCAGGACTTGGTATCAGTGCCAAGCAGCTCCCCCCTGAACCCCCTCCCACCCGGAACGCACTAGAAGCCTGGCCAGCGTAGAGGGACCCGGACGAGTGACTATCTCCTCTGGCCATAGACCAGGTACCCCCTCGCCGCCTCTTTGCAAGCCCCTGATAACCTGGCCGCCAGCTGATCCCTGCCGCGCCCGACCGCTGGTCAGTAGCTGGGAGGGTCCGGCGGGTCCGGAGAGAGAAGGGCGCTGGTCCGTAGCACCCCCCAGGTCCCAGCGGCGGCCCACTCTATCGACGATGCCCCTCAGCCGCTCCAGAGCTCCACACGGTCCGAAAGGGAGCGTTGGGACCACAGCATCCGAGCCCCCTACTGCGCCCCGGCTCCCCCCCCGCCCCCCGCGGAACCAGGCAACCCAGATTGCTGCCGCGGCGACTCGGGCGCCCCGGGTCCCGCTTACCTGCGGCCGCGCGGGTTGCGCGATGCGCCGCCGCCCCCGATTGGGTCGGCGAGGCCGAGAGCCGGGCGCCGCCGCAGCTCTTTGTGAGCCCGCGCCGAGCCGCACACCGAGACTGCTAATGAGCCCGGGAAGCTGGATAGCGGCGGGCGCGCCCCGGACGCCGCGCACGGCACGCAGGGCCGCCTCTACCGGGCGCACGCGGCGCGGCCCGGGAGCACCCGCACCCACACCGCCCTCGCCACCGCCACACCGGCCGCCCCCGCTCCTCCTGCGCCGGGCCACGCGGGATGGGAACGCTTTCTAAAGAGACCTTAGGGAATCAAGAGATTCAAGACCGCGCGGCCACGCAAAGCGCAGACAAAGATGCTTCGGCGCCGAGCGCGGAGCCTCCGGGCGCGGCGCAGGGAAAGCGGAGGGGACAGCGGGCGAGCCCACCTGGGACCTGGGTCCTTGGGACACGGGCTGAGGCCGGCTTTACGAGTCCCGGTGGCGCTTTGGGGAGCACACAGATTCCTGGGAGTGTGCTGGGACCGGCCGATTGGGGAGCCTTAGTAGTCTGGTCCCGGGCAAGCAGAACAGGTGAAAGCGATGCTGCCGGTGCCCGCACCCTGCCCCTGACGCCGCGCTGCCCCCTGGCGGGCTCTGGAGAGCGTGCGGCGCTGAGGGGCTGCGGCGACCGCGCCCTGCTCTGCCAGCTCCGCTCTATGCGGAGCCCCCATCTGAATCCTTTGAATCTCTAGGGTATTGCGGCCTCAGAAAGCCTTTCCTGAGGGGCAAGCCTCGCCCAGCTTCCCCACCGTCGATCCCAATAGGCATACTGGCCACAAGGTCTTCTCACCGGGTCCCTGGGACCACCCAGTGTCTGATACCTACCTGTGTTGCCTAGGATGTCCAGAATGGAGAGGCCCTCTAACCCCCAGTACGCACGAAGAGAACCAGTTGCCTACCTCACAATAGAAACAAAACCGAAGTTCTTGAATGTTGGGCCTTGGTGTCACCTTTGACCTTTCACTCAGTCCTGCGCATTTGTGGCAACTTGCAGGTTTAAGGCATACAGGGTGCTCTGTTTTAATGGGTGGGGGCTCTCCTACCTCACTTCAGCTGTCAAATGCTTCCAGTTGACCTCCGTTCTCTGTCCCTCTCCCTCCCCCTCTCTTCTTTCAGTCTTAGATTGAGATGAAGGCCAGGTGCCAGAAGTTCAGAGGAATGTCACAGAAGGAAGAGGGGATGGGTGGGGTGAGAAAAGCATTTCTGAAGGGCCTGAAGCAAGGCTGAATCCGGGGCAGACCTAGTAAGAACCTCCTGGGTCTGTGACCTGTCTGCCTCCCTCTCTTTCACCCTTCTTCCTACCCCCACATCCCCAGCCCCAGTCATAGCAGAGAAGTTTTGGCAGCCCATTAACCAAATGGGTCCACTCTAGAGCCATCCTTCCTCCTCCTAGAGCTGAGCGCACTTTCCTGTTTGCTGTGCATCACCTTGAACATCCTGTCGATGCCACCAGCAAAACATTCAGCCCAAGCCTCTTTCTAACTACAAAATGGCTCCATAGTACTGAATGTTAAGCGTGAGGTCCAGATGTGTCCCTCTGCTCTGCAGTGCACAGGACATTGTGCACACTAGCAAGCACTCTACCTCCCTACCTGGACCTGTTCCCTGTGCCCTTGTTTTCTTTAGATAGGTTCTTGCTGTGCAACCCAGGCTGCCTAACTCTTAACTCACTGTCCTTTTTTTTTCCCCAGCCTACTGAACACTAGGGTTACATGCTTATGGTGTCTCCCTTGGCAAGCTTACTTGGCACAAAGTGACTAAAGTCCATGGGAAATTAGGCACCTATGCCTAAAAGACCTCTAAACAGTACCCACTATACCCTGTGTCTGTGCTTGGGGGTAGGCTAGTAGTTTGAAGACATACCCCTCAGTAACTGCCTTTGAGCTCTTTCCAGACTCACAGTGGTAGCCAGGGACCACAGTGTCTGATGTCCATAGACTCAAACACTCAGGCCCATCCCCAGCCTCACTTCGGAGAGACTGAGTCAGGCCACTCTTGAACGACTCTTTAAAGAGTGAAGTGGAGGATGTACTAAGCATGCTACACGACTGAAAAGTCCTGCCTGGAAGTCCTCTTTTTAGGCAAAGGCAGCCATGTGAAATGTTTGCCAGTCAGTCATAGTTAATTTCACTAATAGATACATAACGCTGAGAAGTATTTTTGAAGAAATTTCAACTGAATTAAAAAATAAAATGGGTAATTCACAAGGGAAGGAAATACAAATGACTTAACACTTTTATGACCTTTCAGGGTGTGTGTGTGTGTGTGTGTGTGTGTGAGAGAGAGAGAGAGAGAGAGAGAGAGAGAGAGAGAGAGAGAGAGAGAGATTACAACTTTCGGGAGTTGGTTCTCTCCTTCCACCATGCGGTCCCAGGGATTAAATTCAGGTCATCGGGCTTGGCTGCAGACTGCCTCTAACTGCTGAGCAATCCCACCAGCCTACAAACAACTACTGAGCACATGTGGGGCTGAGAGTGTGACCCCACAATGAGACACCTCCGTAGAGTACCTGAGATCCTCGAATCAATCCCCAGCATCACCAAAGAAAAAAAGGAGGGGGGTGGAGCAAACTAAAACACAATGACACAAAGTGCCATTGCTTTTACCTGTCAGAGACTCCAGAATCAATAGCACAGAATGTTCCAGAAGGCAGGGAAAGCAGACCTCCTCACAGCCTACAGGAGTATAAACCGTACAACATCTATGGAAGAAAACTCGACTGCTCTTATTAAAACCACACATGCCTATTCTTTTGCACTCATCAGCTTTTCTAACAAACCTGTGAAAAGGGCTTCTTAAAGGGGATGTTTATTTAGGCTCAATCTCTGAGGTTCCAGCCCACTGGTCAGTGGACCTTGGTCCTGACCTCTGCTGAAACAGGACACCACGACAGGGAGTATGTTGCAGAAGAAGCTTCTCACTAGAGCACTTACAGTCCACTCTGAAGGGCACACCTCTAAGAATATAACTCCCTCCCTCTAAACCCCACCTCCTAACGGTGCCAGACTGGGGACAGATATTTAACACAGGGGGCTTTGGAAGACTGCCATCTAAATTGTAGAGAGTCCTTTAACCCACTTCCATCCCCATGTGCTTTTCTACAGGAATAGAATACATCTGCAAAGGGGCTGGGAGCATGGTCACTATAAAGTAAGGGCCTATGAGCAGTCTTAGTGCCCATGAGTTGGGGACAGCTATATGCACTGGGAATGTCCAAACACTGAAATCCCATGAGGTCAGAAGGGAAGAAAGAACCCTATGGCAGAGTGACATAGGACAGTCTGTGGGGGTGGGGGGGGGTGTTTGTGTGTGTGTTTTGTTCTCTCTGAACTCTCCATCCAACACACTTCCCCTCTCCCCAACTCACCCCCACCCCCGTTCCACCTTCTCTCAGAAAAGAGTGGGCCTCCCACCTAAGCCAAACACTGTATAACACACTATACCATAGGACCAGGCACATAGCATTACATCAAGCTGGATGAGGCAACCCAGTGGAAGAAAAGGATCCCACAAGTGAGCAGAAGAGTCGGGACAGCCCCCACTCCCACTGTTAGGATTCTCACAAGAACACCAAGCTAACAACCACAACATGTATGCCCAGAACCTAGGGCAGACCCTATAGTCTCCCTGATCTCTGCCAGCCCCCACGAGCCCTGATGCGTCGATTCTGGGCCCATGTTCTTATGGTGTCCCCGACTACTCTGGTTCCTCCAATCCCTCCTTCCTTCCTCCACAGGACTCCCCAGGTTCCTCCTAATGTTTGACTGTGGGACTCTGTGTCTGCTCCCATCAGTTGCTGGATGAAGCCTTTCTGGTCTGTTTGATGACAACTCTGTTAGGCTCAGGTCTGGGACGTATTGTTCAGTCAAAGAACAAGGAGCAGATACATGCGTGTTCACGTATGTGACTAAAGGGAAAGGAAGCTAAACATGGTGATGCACACCTGTAACTTGGGAGGCTGAGGCAGGAGGATTGAGTTCAAGACCACCTGGAGTACACAGAGACCGATGTAAAAGAGGAGGGGAAAAGGTTAACTCACAAGACACCTTCATTCCACTGTAAGCCTCTTTCAGAAGACCACAAGAAATTAGTATGATGCCAGCCATCTCTGGATAAAAATTAGTGGCCAAAACAAGAAAAATTTTCATTGTTATCTAGTATTTGATATATCTGTATAACACCCAGTATCACATTATTCATTCCTGGTGGGTTTTTTTGTTTTGTTTTGTTTTGCTATTTCATTTACTATTCATAGCTTCAGTGCTTAGCCCTTTGGAGGATAAAAGACTGATGATATCTCAGCATAGCAAAAGCTGCTGCTCGTCTGGTCAGGAGAGGCAGAAGAGCAATGGAAAAGGACCAGGGATCAAATCTCCCTCCAGGCACTTCCTCAATCACATGGAAACTTTCCACTAGGCATTGCTGCCCCCAAAAGGTTCCATTGACAGCAGAAGACCATGCCTTAACATAGCCTTTGAGGAACACTTGAAATTTCTGGTCCTTTTCTCTGGGGAGAGAAACCAAAGTAGGTAGGTAGCAGGTGTGTTTGAACCACACGGATATGCTACCTATCGCCACTTAGTGGCTACATTCATGAATTGCAGGCTTGTCTACAGGGCAGGACCAGGCCAAATTTCCTCCAAGGCATTGGAAAAATGCAGGCCAGATTACTCAGCTATTGCCATTACTTACTTCTTAAAATAACACATGCCCCTTTTTATATAAAGAAGAATATAGACATTCTGAGTTACATACTGGGAAGGATGCTACACCTTAATAACTTGCAAGCAAGAGAAAATTTTCCTTTCATTCCTATGCTGACTATGTAAATAATGCATTTGATTGACAAAGACGCATCTTTGTTGTGTGGAGTTGCTTACCCCAGAGTTATGACTGGCATCAATCTCTCTGGGCTTCACCTTCCTTAATGCCTGATACTGGGCCTCTCTTTTTCACGCTATTGTTCATCCTTGTACAGACCAGAAGATTATGACCCAGCAGCCAGACTCAAGGCTGTCTCAATTAATGTGCCAAGTGTGGCAAGGCCTCAGGCAAATCACCTAGAGTAGTGGTTCTAGCGCTCCGACCCTTTAATACAGTTCCTCATGTTGTAGTGACCCAGGACCATAAAATTATTCCATTGCTACTTCATAACTGTCTGTTTGCTACTGTTATGAGTCATAAATATTTGATATGCAGAATGTCTGATATGTGACCCATGTCAACCTGTGTGTCAAGAACTGCTGGCCTAGAGTTTGTATGGCAGTTTCTGCCTCTGTTCCTTCTCTAGAGAGATTGGCTTCAAATCCCTGGCATTCAGGACACCTGAAGAGAAACGCAGACCTCAACCATGTCTTGATGCTCTGAGGCACGTTTACTGTCAGGGTTTAAGAGAATGAGGAAATTTCCCATCAGAGCACATTCTAAAGATTCTTCCACTGTCTAGAACCTTGTATTAGCAGACAGAGAGAGAGAGAGCATGGGAACACCTTTAATGAGTTTGGAAGCAAAATATCTTCCAAAAAACTTACTACTACTGCTTTCTTGGCTGAGCATAGGATGTAGATTCTTAAAAGGAAAAAAAACCCAAGACTTTGTAGTAACAAAGGAACAGGAATAAATAGAATCCTCTGGTTCCCAGCCCTCCAAATCCCGACCCGTGGAGCCACAGTGTCTAAAGGGCAGGGAGCCTGAGGAGTGGAGTGAACAGAGCCCTTGACTGTGATCACAGCAGAGCTGGTAAGGAAGGAGCCCCAGGGTGGTGCTGATGTGCAGGGGAAAGGCAGCCCTCTGCTCATTAGAAGAGACGTAACCATGATTGAAAATCACCACAATGCAAAACTTTTTTGTTCTCTAGTAGCAGGAACAGAGAGCAAGTCACAGATATGGTGTGGTTCTAGACAGCATCTATAGTACAGATGACAGACAGTACAGACAGCACAGCGACTATCATACACAGTTGCTGTCCATGTAGATAGCACAAACAGTAAAGGGACTGTAATACACAGTCACTGTCCATGTAGACAGTATTGTTAGTGAAGTGACTGTAATATACAGTTGAGTTCATGTAGATAGTACAGACTGCAGAGTGACTGTCATGCAGAGTTCCTATCCATGTAGAGAGTACAGACAGCAGAGCAACTGTAGCACACAGGTACTGCCCATGTACAGTAGTGGAGCTACTGTAATACACAGTTGAGTCCATGCAGAGAGAGCAAAGTAACTGTAATACACAGTTGAGTCCATGCAGAGAGAGCAAAGTAACTGTAATACACAGTTGAGTCCATGCAGAGAGAGCAAAGTAACTGTAATACACAGTTGAGTCCATGCAGAGAGAGCAAAGTAACTGTAATACACAGTTGAGTCCAAGTAGACACTACAGAGAGTGGAGCAACTGCAATACACAGATGCTGTACATGTAGATAGAAAAAACAGCAGAGTGACTGTAATACATAGCTGAGTCCAAGTAGACAGAACAGAGAGCAGAGCAACTGCAATACACAGATGCCGTATGTGTAGATAGAAAAAAACATCAGAGTGACTGTAATACACAGTTACTCTCTATGTAGATAGCACAGACAAGAGAGAGATTGTAATACACAGTTGAGTCCATGTATATAGTCCAGACAGCAGAGAATCGACTGTAATACACAGTTGAGTCAATGTAGACAATACAGACAGTGGAGAGACTGTAATATACAGATGCTGTTCATGTAGATAGTACAGACAGCAGAGTGAATGTAATACACAGTTGAATCCATGTAAATTTTACAGACAGCAGAGCTGTACCCAGATCCTGCTGGGAAAAAGCTGGTCTCGCAGGCATGCTGACACACCTAAGAGCACAGGTGAGACCACCACTTCTGCTCCCCAGGACACAGGAATCAATGAGCAGTCTGGGACAGGCTCCTTCGGGTCTCCACCTAGCCCTGAGTGGACCCTGTGCCATAGCACTCTGTGCCCAGATCCCCCTGGGAGAGAACTGGTCTCCCAGTAGTGCTGACACACAGTCTTACAGGAGGGTTAAGCCACTGTCAGAGACTGCAAGACCAGCTAACACCAGAGGTAAGCAGATGGCAAGAGGCAAGATCAAGAACCTAAGCAACAGAAATGAGGGCTACTTGGCTTCATCAGAAGTTCCCGCACCACAGCAAGCCCTGGATACCACAACACACAAGAAAAGCAAGATTTTGATTTAAAATCACAACTCATGATGATGTCAGAGGACTTTAAGAAGGACATAAATAATTCCCTTAAAGAAACACAGGAGAACACAGGCAAAAAGGTAGAAGCCCTTAAAGAGGAAACACAAAAATCCGGTAAAGAATTACAAGAAAACACAACCAAACAGATGAAGGAATTAAACAAAACCACCTAGGACCTAAAAAAATGAAAATAGAAACAATAAAGAAATCACACAGGAAAACAACCCTGGTAATAGAAAACGTAGGAAAGAGATCAGGAATCATACCTGCAAGCATACAGAATAAAACAGATAAAAGAGAGAATCTCAGGGGCAGAAGATATCATAGAAAACAATGACACGAAGGTCAAAGAAAATGCAAAATGCAAAAAGCTCCTAGCCCAAAACATCCAGGAAATCCAGGACACATGAGAAGATCAAGCCTAAGGATAATAGGTATAGAAGAGAGTGAAGACTCCCAACTTAATGGACCAGTAAATATCTTCAACAAAATCATAGAATAAAACTTTCCTAACATAAAGAAAGAGATGCCCAAAAACATACAAGAAACCTACAGAACTCCAAATAGATTGGATCAGAAAAGAAACTCCTCCCGTCACATAATAGTCAAAATACCAAATACACAAAACAAAAAAAGAATATTAAAAGCAGTAAGGGGAAAAGGTCAAATAACATATGAAGGCAGACCTACCAGAATCACATGAAACTTCTCAACAGAGATTATGAAAGTTAGAATACCCTGCGCAGATGTAGTACAGACCCTAGGAGAACACAAATGCCATCCCAGGCAACTATACCAGGCAAAACTCTCGATTAACATAGATGGAAAATCCAAGACATTCCATGACAAAACCAAATTTACACAATATCTTGCTATAAATCTGACCCTACAAAGAATAATAATGGGGGGGCTGGGGAATTACCTCAGTGGTAGAGCACTTGCCTAGCAAACGCAATGCCCTGGGTTCGGTCCCCAGCTCTGAAAAAAAAAAAAAGAATTCTAAAAAAAAAAAAAGAATAATAATAGAAAAGTCTAACACAAGGAGGGAAACTACACCCTAGGAAAAGCAAGAAAGTAATCTTCTTTCAACTAACTCAAAAGAAGAGAGCCACAAAAACATAATTCCACCTCTAACAACAAAAATAACAGTAAACAGCAGTCATTGATCCCTAATATTTCTCAACATCAATGAACTCAGTTCCCCAATAAAAAGACATGTAAAGAGAACTCAGCATTTTGCTACATACAGGAAACACACCTCAGTGACAAAGATAGACACTACTTCAGAGTAAAAGGCTGGAAAATAAATTTCCAAGCAAATGGTCCGACAAAGAAAAAGCTGGAGTAGCCATTCTAATATCAAATAAAATCCACTTTCAACCAAAAGTTATCCAAAAAGATAAGGAAGGACACTTCATAGTCATAAAAGGAAAAAAATCCATCAAGATGAATTCTCAATCACGAATATCTATGCTCCAAATGCAAAGATACCTAGATTCATAAAAGAAACCTCAAACTAAACTCAAAGCACACATTTCACCTCACACAATAATAGTGGGAGACTTCAACACCCCACTCTCATCAATGGACAGAACATGAAAACAGAAACTAAACAGAAACACAGAGAAACTAACAGAAGTTATGGACCAAAATGGATTTAACAGATATGTATAGAATATTTCATCCTAAAACAAAAGAATATATCTTCTTCTCGGCACCTCATGGTACCTTATCCAAAATTGACCATATAATCGGTCACAAAACAGACAAAACAGGCCTCAACAGATACAAGAAGATTGAAATAATCCCATGCATCCTATCAGATTACCATGGAATGAGGCTGGTCTTCAATAACAACAAATATGACAGAAATCCCACATACACTGGAAACTAAACAATGCTCTGCTCAATGATAACTTGGTCAAGGAAGAAATAGAAAAATAAATTAAAGACTTTTTAGAATTAATGAAAATGAAGACACAACATCCCCAAACATATGGGACACAATGAAAGCAGTGCTAAGAGGAAAACTCATAGCTCTGAGTGCCTCCAAAAAGAAACTGGAGAGAGCATACACTAGCAGCTTGACAGCACACCTAAAAGCTCTAGAAAAAAACAGAAGCAAACATACACAAGAGGAGTAGACAGCAGGAAATAATCAAACTCAGGACTAAAATCAATCAAGTAGAAATAAAAAGAACTGTACAAAGAATCAACAAAACCAGGATCTGGTTCTTTGAGAAAATCAACAAGATAGATAAACCCTTACTTAGCAAGACTAAACACAGGGCACAGAGAGCGTATGCAAATTAACAGAATCAGAAATGAAAAGGGAGACATAACAACAGAAACTGAGGAAATTAAAAAAAAATCATCAGAACCTACTACAGAAGCTTATATTCAACAAAACTGGAAAATCCAGATGAAATGGACAATTTTCTAGACAGATTCCAAGTACCAGAGTTAAATCAGGAACAGATAAACCATCTAAACAATCTCATAACTCCTAAGGAAATAGAAGCAGTCATTAAAAGTCTCCCAAACAAAAAAACAGAACAACAACAAAAAAAAAGAGCCAGGAGCAGATGGATTTATGCAGAATTCTGTCAGACCTTCATAGAAGACCAATACTAATACTGTCCAAACTATTCCACAAAATAGAAACAGAAGGAACACTAACCAACTCCTTCTATGAAGTCACAATTATTCTTGTACCTAAACCACATGAATACCCAACCAAAAAAGAAAACTTCAGACCAATTTCCCTTATGAATACTGATGCAAAATTACTCAACAAAATTCTTGCAAAACGAATCCAAGAACACATCAAAACAATCATCCATCATAATCAAGTCCCAGGGATGCTGGGATGGTTCAATATACAGAAACCAATCAAAATAATCCACTATATAAACAAACTCAAAGAAAAAATCCACATGATCATCTCATTAAATGCTGAGAAAGTATTTGACAAAATTCAACAGCCCTTCATGTTAAAATCTTGAAAAGATCAGGAATTCAAGGCCCATATCTAAACATAGTAAGAGCAATATACAGCAAACCAGTAGCCAACATCAAACTAAAAGAAGAGAAACTTGAAAAAATCCCACTATAGTCAGGGACTAGACAAGGCTGCTCACCCTCTCCCTACCTATTCAATATACTACTCAAAGTCCTAGCCAGAGCAATTACACAACAAAAGGGGGGTCAAAGGGCTACAAATTGGAAAGGAAGAAGTCAAAATATCACCATTTGCAGATGATAAGATAGTATACTTAAGTGACCCCAAAAATTCCACCAGAGAATTCCTAAATCTGATAAACAACTTCAGCAAAGTGGCTGGATATAAAATTAACTCAAAGAAATCAGGAGCCTTCCTTTACTCAAAGGATAAATAGGCTGAGAAAGAAATTAGGGAAATGACACCCTTCACAATAGTCACAAATAATGTAAATACCTGGGTGTGACTCTAACCAAGCAAGTGAAAGATCTCTATGACAAGAACTTCAAGTCTCTGAAGAAAGAAAATGAAGATCTCAGAAGATGGAAAGATCTCTCATGCTCATGGATTGGCAGGACTAATATTTTAAAAATGATTATCCTGCCAAAAGCAATCTACAGATTCAGTGCAATCCCCATCAAAATTCCAACTCAATTCTTTATAGAATTAGAAAGAGCAATTTGCAAATTCATTTGGAATAACAAAAAACCCAGGATAGCAAAAACTATCCCCCCAAATAAAAGAATTTAGGGGGAATCACCATCCCTGAACTCAAGCTGTATTACATAACAATAGTGATAAAATCTGTTTGGGATTGGTACGGAGATGGGCAGGTAGATCAGTGAAATAGAATTGAAGACCCAGAAATGAACCTACACACCTATGGTCACTTGATCTTTCACAAAGGAGCTAAAACCATCCAATGGAAAAAAGATAGCATTTTCAACATATGGTGCTGGTTCAATTGGTGGTCAGCATGAAGAAAATGCAAATTGATCTATTCTTATCACCCTGTACAAATCTCAAGTCCACATAAAACTAGATATACTAAAACTAATAGAAGAAAAGGTGGGGAAGAGCCTCACACAGAGACACTGGGGAAATTTTCTTGAACACAACACCAATTGCTTATGCTGTAAGATCAAGAATTGACAAATGGGACCTCAAAAAATTGCAAAGTTTCTGTAAGACAAAGGACACTGTCATTAGGACAAAAGGGTAACCAAAAGATTGGGAAAAGATCTTTACCAATCCTACATCCAATAGAGGGTTAATATCCAATACGAAGAACTCAAGAAGTTAGACTCCAGAGAAACAAATAATCTTTTTTAAAATGGAGTACAGATCTAAACAAATAATTCTCAACTGAGGAATAACAAATGGCTGAGAAGCACCCAAAGAAATGTTCAACATCAGGGAAAGCAAATCAAAACAACCCTGAGATTCTACCTCACACCAGTCAGAATGACTAAGATCAAAAACTCAGGTGACAGCAGATGCTGACAAGAATGTGGAGAAAGAGGAACACTCCTCCATTGCTGGTGGGATTGTAAGCTGGTAAAAGCACTTTGGATATTAGTCTGGAGGTTCCTCAGAAAATTGGACATAGCACTACCTGAGGGCCTAGCTATACCACTCCTGGGCATATATCCAAAAGATGCTCCAACATATAATGAGGACACATGCTCTACTATGTTCATAGCAGCCTTATTTATAATAGCCAGAAGCTAAAAAGAATCCAGATATCCCTCAACAGAGGAAAGGATATAGGAAGTATGGTACGTTTACACAATGGAGTACTACTCAGCTATTTAAACAGTGACTTCATTAAATTCTTAGGCAAATGGAAGGAACTAAAAATACCACCCCAAGTGAAGTAACCCAATTACAAAAAAGCATACATGGTATGAACTCACTGATAAGTGGATATTAGCCCAAAAGCTCAGATTACCCAAGATACAATCCACAAATCACAGGAAGATCAAGAAGGATAACCAAAGTGCAGATGCTTCAGTCCTTTTTAGAAGGGGGAATAAAAATATTCATAGGAAGAAATACAGAGACAAAGTTTGGAGCAGAGAATGAAGGAAGGGCATCCAGAGACTGCCCCACCTGGAGATCCTGACCATATACAGTCAACAAACCCAGACAATATTACTGATGCCAAGAAGTGCATGCTGACAGGAGCCTGATATAGCTGTCTCCTGAGAGGCTCTGCCAAAGTCTGACAAATACAGAGGAGGATGCTTGCTGACAACCATTGGACCCCCATTGGAGGAGTTAGAGAAAGGACTGAAGGAGCTGATGGGGCTTGCAACCCCATAAGAAAAACAATACCAACCAACCAGAGCTCCCAGGGACTAAACCACCATCCAAAGAGTACACATGTACAGACCCATGGCTCCAGCTGCATGTGTAGCAGAGGACGGCCTTGTCAGGCTTCAAAGGGAGGAGATTCCCTTGGTCTTGTCAAGGCTCGATGCCCCAGTGTAGGGGAATATCAGGGCCAGTAAGTAGGTGGGAAGGTATGGGTGGGTAGGTTGGGGAACACCTTCATAGAAACAGGTGGAGGGGTGATGGGATAGGGGGTTTAAGGATGGGAAAGCAGAAATAGGGTTAACATTTGAAATGTAAATAAAAAAATCCAATAAAAAATGAAAAAATACAGACAGCAGAGTGACTGTAATACACATATAATTTCATGTAGATAGTACAGACAGTGGAATAACTGTAATACATAGTTGAGTCCATGAACATGTTGCAGACAGTGGAGTAACTGTAATACACATATGATTTCATGTAGATAGTACAGACAGCAGAGTGTAATACACATATGATTTCATGTAGATAGTACAGACAGTGGAATAACTGTAATACACAGTTGACTACATATCAATAGTACAGACAGCAGTGACTGTAATAAATAGTTGAGTCCGTGTAGACAGTACATACAACAGAGTAACTGTGTTCCACAGTTGAGTCCATATAAATAGTACACAGTAAGGTGACTGTAGTACACAGCTGAGCCCATGTAGACAGTACAAGGAGCAGAGTGACAGCAATACACACAATGTACATATAGATAGAACAAACAGTAGAGTGATTGTCATACCCAGTTGAGTCCATGTTTATATCACAGTCAGCAGAGTAACTGTAATAAACATTTGAGTTTATGTAGAATATACATAGAGCCAGGGGACTGTCATACAGAGTTGAGTCCATTGAAAACATCTGGAAAGGTAGGTTTGGGGATTTAGCACAATAGTAGAAAGGTTGGGTAGTATGGTAAGTCTCTGTGTTTGATTTTTAGCACCTCACGCACACAGGCAGAGTGAGCAATGGGGTTTGCTTTGAAAAGAATTCTATCTGCCCTTAGCATATATTGATTTTTCTTGTCATTATTTGTTTAACAGTGCAGTGTCCAACTACCATGTTTTTATGATATTAAGTCTGAAATTCTGGCTGGAAATACATTAACGACTACAGAAATGGGGGGAGGGGTCTATGCAAATATTGCACCTTTCTTCAAAGAACTTAATTGAGGCAGATCTTGGCATCCTCGGGGTTCCTGAGCCTATTCCCTCATTCCCTGTAAACTGAGGATACTGAGGGTCTAATGTAATAACACAGCATTCAGCATGCCTGCATAAAAAGGGAGTGAGCTATACCAGGACCAACATGTATCTTGAGAAAGTCAACAGATCTCACATAGTGAGTCAGGCCAAGGAGAGGGAGGGTGCTGGGATGTGGATCAATCAAACATCATGGGAGGGAAGGCTAAGCTTCCAACTGCTATTCTCAACTGAGTAGCAGAAAGTGAGCTTCAAAGGGGATAGGATAATCCAAATCAAAGCCAAGGCTGGTTATGCGTAGCAATTTAGAGGAAGGAGCATCTGCCCAAGACCCCAAAATGTAGCCTGAGAGCACTAGGTGAGTCTGTCTGGGCACCCAAGGGGAGAATCCATCTGTACCCATGGAGATGTGTTAAAAACACCAAAGATGGACTGCACACCAAGAGAGAGTCCCACTCATGGGGGAGTATCTGGAGTGGCTACAGGCAGAGTCTTGCACCTATGCAGATGCCAATGCTGAGTAGAGATACCTGAAACACTTCAGCAAGGACCAGTAGAACTTTCCTTCAAGGCTATCTGTGAGCATGGAGAAACTGGGCACTCAAAGTCTGCAGGCCTCTGTACTATGGTCCCTGGGCCATCCTTGCTCAGAGCAGTTTCAACCAGGTTGGAGAGGCCTCCCTCCTGCTGGCCACCAGGTTGCACTTCAGTGATGATCAGGGAAAGATAAGTGACGCCCCTAGCTTGTAAGCAGAGCAGAAGCAGGCAGCAAGGCAACTCCCTCAGCTGACTGGAGCCAAAGACATTGAGGTTACTGCATGCTTTTCCCAGAACAGATCACCCTTCTTCTGGTGATCACAATTCAGATGTTTCCTTAGGACCCACCCTGCCCTGTGCTCTCATCCATGGATTAGGTGCTTGGCTTGGTCCTCCTGTGCCATGCGGTTGGGCACAGGAGTTGCATCATAACAACCCATGTAGTCCATCCCTTATCT
Source organism: Rattus norvegicus (assembly GCF_021556685.1). NCBI lineage: Eukaryota > Metazoa > Chordata > Mammalia > Rodentia > Muridae > Rattus > Rattus norvegicus. The sequence continues at coordinate 130,605,296 of NC_141534.1, read as the reverse complement.
TGGTCTCTGTTTGGGTGGTACGTGATCAGGTCACTTCTGGGAGACTCCATGCAGTCTGGTGTCAGTCTCATGCAGCTGAGATGGTACGCACTGGGGATGATGCAAGCTTCCAGCCTCACCTGGAAGCTCACTATGGAGCAACCCACAAATGAAAATGGGGGATGAACCAACAATGAGCCATGATGGTGTCACTATAGGTTCTGGGTCCAGCCATGCCTGATCTGCCTGTCTCTGGACTTTTCAGCAGTATGAGTCTGCTCTGGTTTCAAGGATACTCCTGGAAGCTCAGGAATCCTGGCTGAGGGGTTAGGGAGCTGAGACAGTGAATGAGATGCTTACTGTGCAACCATGAGGAGTTGAGAAGCATGGGGTTTCCCAGAAACCATGTAAAAACGGCTGACTGCATTGGTATGCATTACAGCATGCACAAGTTCATCATGGGGGTTGGGGAGCGTCCCCTGGAGCTTGCCAATTAGTAAGCTCCAGGTTCAGTGTGACCCTGCCTCAAAAATGTAAAATGTAGAACTGACTGAAGAAGACAGGTGACGCCAGACTCTGGCCTACCACGGAGAGGTAGAGACAGAGGCAGAGCCTAGAATACAATAAGAGCTAGAGAGCTGTTTGTGGTTACTTGTGATTCTTTAGTACCAGTACACAGGAGGGAGCTCCAGAGTCATGAGGTTCCAGGAAGAACGGTGACATTGTTGCTCTGGGTCCTTGGGTTCTGAGGCCAGAGCACCACGTCCAAAGGATAAATTAATGTGGGAGGTACCTACGAGGCAACAGTCCAGGGAGCTGCCTAGGGAGGCTGGGTGTACTGGGGGGCCCAGCTCCTGATTAAAACCAGGCCACAATGTGATGCTCTAAGGAATATTCTTTCAATGGTGACAGTTGCCTCTGTGTGACCATCAACATGGCGTAGGCATGCAGGATGACTCTGTTGAGCTATATGTGGGGGCTCAGAGAAAACTGAATAACTGTACTGTACTGCTCCTCTATAAGGAAGTACCCTGAACTGAGGGGCCTCACCCAAAGCCCCAAGTTTATCTCTTCTTTCTTCCTGCTCTGCTGAACTTTTCTTACCCATGAGTGACCACATTTCCCCAGTCCCCTCGCAGAACATGAGGGCTGAGCCAAGATCTTGGTTGGTGGTTATTTGGTGTCAACTTTGTGATGATCTGGTCATGTCTAGAGGTGAGTTTTTCAAAACATAGAGGAATGGTACCCATGACAGGACACAGAAGAACTGTCTAGAGAATGGCACATGTGACTAAGCCAAGAGGCCATTGGGCTTGACACTAACAAACCCACCATAATGTGTTTGTTCTAATGTGTTCTTTCTAATGTGTTTCCCATTTACATGGGGGTGTTGTACAAATATATGAACGTGAACCACATGTTGGGAGTGTCATAAGGAAAGCTGATGCTATACTTCAATGGTATACTGGTGACAGAGCTGAGAAAAGGGAGCCCCTAGATCTAGCCAGAGACACCCTAGGAGGCCCACCATAAGTGTGGCTGTGCTTCTCTGGTCTGCCCAGTCATCAGCAGACTACCTGGGATATATGTGGGTCAGCCACACCCATACTCTGCTCTCTGGCCGTCCTTGAGACCAGATCTGTTATCTGATGGATACTTCCTGACCCAAGAGCAAACACTTTCAGCACAAGAAAAAAGAACAAATTCAAGGTGCTTCTTTCTCAGGTCCCCTTGAAAGACCCAAGGCTCAGCATGGGCAGCCCTGGTGGACCAGTGTTGAGAAGCAATCTATCACTGACACCTGTATGGCAGGAAGATAGGGAGCAGTTGACTCCTTGCTGAGCTAAGGGCTAGAGGAGGTATGCTGCCCTGCACCCCACTTCTCTACATCTGCCTCACTAGTCCTCTGTCTCACCCTGCACCAATGGCCTTGCTAAATTCCTCTTACCTCCATGATCTGGCTGCCGGGCTCAGAAACACTCTTGGCACACTTTATACAACATTGTGTGAGTCTAGGAAGCTCCTTCTGGTTTCCAGAAAAAGAGGAGCCATTCCTTAGCAGCAGGATTGCTTCTCTCTGCTGCAGTCCTTTGATGCATTCTCAGAGAAGCTTTTGTTAAGATACTTCAAGACAGGGTCCCTACCCTTCCTAGTGCTTAATTCCAGCATGGCCTGCAGCTTCCAGCCCCACTCCTGCCAGCCTTGCAGGCAGGGACCCACCCCAGGCTGGCCTAATAAGTTAAGTTCAGTCTCAGCTTGACTACAGCTTGCAGAACTCCGTCATGTCCAGTTCCCGATAGAGGCCTTTGCTGATGTCCCTGGAGTCTCCTTCAGGACCCTCTTTCCCAGTACTCCAAGAAATCCCTCTATTCTCCACACTGCCCACATAACAAACTGGGAAGTTTGGCTGCTTGCCTGTCCTAGCCCGCGCCTTCCTTTTCCACTTCTGTTGTACCTGCCATCGTTTATTTATCTATAGACACTGTAGGAGGCCATAGAGACTGATAGCACTTCCCTGCATTCAGACAGGCTGACCTGCTTAGATACCTAACATTCACTGTGTGCTCTCAGCTCATGAACAGTGACTGTGCAGAGTAGACACCCAATAAAGATTTTCTGATTGTACATGTGAGCAGGTGGAACAAAACACTTAAGAATTTCAAGGCCTTTCTTATCTCCCAAATCTATTCTATTCACCTTGAGTGTGCCCTCAGCTTTAACTAACAATCACCTATTAAATAAAAGTGTTCTTGCAAGGCCCCATAGTCATTTCACTAAATTTGTTCTTGAAGGGCACAGTGGGACTTCAGGGAAGACTGGCAGAGGGGAAAGAGAGAATGGGGAGCAATGATTGGGAAAAACGAGGGTCCTGACCAAGATAGAAAGCCACATGGCATGGCTTCACCTGATACCAAATGTCATGGTTTGAATATGCTTGGACAAGGGAGTGGCACTATTTAGAGGCATGGCCTTGTTGGAGTAGGTGTGTCACTGTGGACATGTGCTTACCTCCCTCAATCTAGCTGCCTGGCAGTCAGTCTTCCACTAGCAGCCTTCAGATGAAGATGTAGAACTCTCAGCTCCTCCTGCACCATGCCTGCCTGGATGCTGCCATGCTCCTGCCTTGATGACAATGGACTGAACCTCTGAACCTGTAAGGTATCCCCAATTAAATGTCCTCTATAAGACTTGCCTTGGAAGGCCCTGCGTTCGGTCCCCAGCTCAAAAAAAAAAAAAAAAAAAAAAAAAAAAAAAAAAGAAAAGAAAAAAGAAAAAAAAAAAAGACTTGCCTTGGTCATGGTGTCTGTTCACAGAAGTAAAACCCTAAGACACCAAACAGAGTAGCTCCTCCCAGGCCTGGGTCCCATAGAGACCCCATTTGTTGGGAATACTCATAGACCAGCCTGCCCTGATTTTGTTACAGGACCTTCAAATCACCATGGACAGGAAGGGAAACTGCATCTGCCTATGGCCTCAGTAGAGTGTGGCCCAACACCCCCAGCTGACTGAACTGGACCCAGCTCTAGGGGCCCAACTCTGCTGACTCTGAATTAATGATCTTTCCTATGACTTGAGGATCAAAGGGTTTAGGGTTTTATTCGCTGGCTTAGTTTCAGTACTGGACATTTAACCTAGGGCCCTCGTATATCTCACAGAGATACTTTTCCACTGAAGACAGAGCCTTAGTCCTCTTTTTACATTTCTATTTCGAAAGGATCGGTGCTAGTTTTTGTCAACTTGACATATCTGGGAGTTGGGCATGGGTGGTGCACACCTTTAAGCCCAGCACTCAGGAGGCAGAGGCAGGTAGATCTCTGTGAGTTGGAGGCTACACTGGTCATCAGAGAGAGTTCTAGGACAGCTAGGGCTACACTGAGAAATACTGTGTGATGGTTTGAATATGCTTGGTCCAGGGAGTGGCACTATTAGAAGGTGCGGCCTTGTTGAATTAGGTGTGTCACTGTGAGCGTGGGCTTTAATATCCTAGTCCTAGCTGCCTGGAGGACGGTATTCTGCTAGCAGAACCATGCCTGCCTGGACACTGCCATGCTTCCACTTTAATCATATTAGACTGAACCTCTGAACCTGTAAGCAAGCCCCAATTAAATGCTCTCCTCATAGGAGTTGTATTGGTCATGGAGTCTGTACATAGTAGGAAAACCCTAACTAGGACACACTGTCTCCATGTCTCCAACACACACACACACACACACACACACACACACACACACACACACACACACACACACACACAATTTGGGAAGAGGGAATCTCAGTTGAGTCTGTAGGTCATTTTCTTGATTAATGATTGAAGTAGGAGGGCCCAGCCCACTATGGGTGGTGCCACCCCTAGGTAGGTGGTCCCCCTTTCTATAGGAAAGTAGACTGAACAAACCGTGGAGGGAAAGCAACACTCTTCCATGGCCTCTGCATCAGCTCCTGCCTCTAGTTCCTTCCTTGGCTTCCTTCAGTGATGGACTATGATCTGGGTATACAAGCAAATAAACACTTTCCTCTAGTCTTGTTTTGTTTTTTTCACAACAGAAAGCAAACTAGAACAAGTCTCATGAAGTTGTTCATCCAGCTTCTAAACTCACTGTATAGCCCACGTGGGCCTTAAACCCACTCTCCTCCTGAGGATGGGCGGGAAGACCCCTGCTACCGTTCCTCACCAGGGTCTAAGTTTTTATTTCATCTTGGTGTTACTTCAGTGTCATTTACAACTGAAGGACTATGCCATGCATTCAGGAAATGGGATTTTGTCAGCAGACTATATGAAGATGCATACATGTATCTGCTCTGCTTAGAAGATCCCAGGGCAGGCCATAATCCATCAACTTTAAAGCTTTAGAATGCTTCCCATTTTAACACCTGTCACTGGTTGCATTGTGTCTTCTTCTAAATTGCCAGTCTGCATAGGGCACAGCCAGTGGGGAATCCTTTGCCTGGCCAGTGGGAGCAAAAGGTCTCCCAGGGCTAAAGCATGGTCAGAATGATCAGTGTCACAGCTCTCCAAGAGGAAGCCAGAGCCAGGTAGACTGCTGGGCCACCGCTGCCCCAGAGTCTGTGGCAGAAAATGAGGAGCATCTGGCAGCTAGGGGCCAAGGTCAGGGCCACCTAGCTAGAAGTGGCTGTGGTCAAGCTCATGCACCTGGCTACTTGGGCCAAGTCCAGGTCCAGTGACAAAAGCTGCAGGAGAGAAAACTCTTCCCTGAAGTGTTACAGCTTAGTAAGACAGCCACTCTCAGATGATCTTTGGTGAAATAACTCGTGTACTTTATTCCTTGTGGATAGGACCTTATAAACTTTTGGGGATGGGTTGGGATTTAGAGGCAGATGCTTTTTATTGGCTTGGTCTGAGATGTTAAGGATTCCTCATCTGCATGTGAAAGGACTCCAGGCATTGTCCCTAAGTGACTGATCGACACAGTCCTCTCAATGGGGGGTTGTGGTCCTGCTGCGTTCCAGGATAGAAACCTGGTCAGAAGTAGATTTAAGTGCCTACTGTTCTCAGTTATGAGAACTGTGGGGGTTCCTGAGTCTGCTTGCCCTGACTAGGCTTTCTGCCTGGTGGCAGGGTCCACTGCCTCACACTGGACATGTTGGAAGCTCCACCCACAACCGCTTTTGAATACGGTCTTATTGTGACTGGTAAACAGTTAAGCTGGAGTCCCAAGAAAGGGTCCTACTAGATGGCAGTTGATGTCCTCAATCAAGAACACCGGACACAGACATACCCCAAAAGAAAACTAAGTGAACAACATTGACACGCCAGGGACACAGAAACAATCCTAGGAACCTATCAGGGTAGCACATTCTTCCTCTAGTCCCACTGATAAACCTGATCATGGACTTGTAACCTCCAAAACTGTGGGACAACAACTACTTTCTGCCATTTAAGCAACCGAATCTGTGCTACAGACCATTTTCCACATCTGCAGGTTCCATATCTGCAGGGTCAACCAACCTCAAGGCGAAAATATTTGGAAAAACAAAGTATCTGCACAGAACATGTACAGACATGTTTATTGTCCTTACACAAATGATAATTCCCTCTGCATTTACATTGCATCAGATATTGTAGGTCATTTAGAGATGATTTAAAGTATACCGCAGAGTATATATGCTCTGTACAAATTCTAAACAAGAAACTTGAGCATGTATGTGTGCATTTGGGTATCTATTGTGGGGCGTGAAACCAGTTCCCCACAAACAGTGACAGCAACCGTGCATGACTACTGCAACACTAGCAAAGGCTGCACTTCTAGAACAGGGATGTCAGGGCACACAACAGCCTCCTTGTGGCGCTCAGCAGGTCTCTCCTGTACTGTCTGCCAGCTTCATGGGTAGGTGTTTTGCGTATGTGTTGTTGTGATAAATACTTTGACACCAGCACCTTAAGCAATAGTTTGTTTTGGCTTACAACTGAAGAGGGATACAGCCTGTCATGGTAGACAAGACACGACAGTGGGCAGGAAAGGCATAGTAGCAGAAGTAGGGAGGCAGATGGTCACATGCTATCCACATTCAGGAGGCAGAGACTTAACAGGAAGTGCGGCTGGGTTATAAAGGCTTAAGGCTCATCCCTAGTGACTCACTTCCTCCAAGGAGGCTTCACATCCTCAACATTTCCCCAGCCTTCTTCAGCAGTCACCTGAGCCAATGGGAGACACTTCCCATTCAACCAACAGCACTAGGCTCTCTTCTAGACCTATGCCTAGACTATTACAACATTTGCCTTCATACCACCCAAGTCACATAGCCTTCTCAAGCCTAGAACTGAAACTGCCACTAGTCACCTTCCCTATGCCAAGCATGTATAGGTCTGGGAGCCCTCTTACCTTAAGGTAGAACAGACAACCATAGCTGCTGGATCTACCATAGTACCCCATGGCACTGAGCCACAGCTAGGAAATCACTAGGGATCATTCAGCTCAACACCTTCTGCTACCCTGTCCTGCTGTTCCTCTGCCCCTTCTGTTGGGCATGCTTCTGCAGGGAGGTGCTTGCTCAGGAAGCTCTGTCTTGGGTGTGCTGGAGCACATTAGGAATGCATGGTATACAAGTGGTTGAAGAGACCAACACCAAGACTAGGATTCAAAGGTACACATCCGGTCAGGCAGGGGCAGGGGAGAGGTACCCTGAGACCTGTGGTCCATGTCACATAGCTATGAAGCTCCTGAGGTCTCCACCTATGGGAAACACAAGACAGGTAGAAAGAGATGATGCCTGCATTGTGAACATCTTATGACTGAAGGGAGAAAGCGACTCGGGGTGATTGATGACCAGTTGAGTCAAGTGACAGCATTTAAATATACCTTCACCTCCCTAAACTATGAAAAACCTGGTCCAGGACCTTGGAGGTAGCTGGATTCACAGCCTTAGCAGTACTGAGGCAGAGTCAGGGTCCTGATGGGAAAGGGATAGGTCCCACTCAGAAGATTCCTGGTTGAGCAAAAGGGAACTTCTCTCATGGGCAAAACTTCAGGCAATAGAGCTGGTCCCTCGCTTTGAAGAAGAGAAGACACCCAAGCTTAAACATTTAAGAGAAGTAGAAAATGGCTTCACTGTTTGATTGTGACCTAAGAAACAAGAGTGGGTATTACATAATGTGGCTTTCACACAGTAGATAGAGCCATGAGAGCATGAGAGTAGGTAGGTATCATGTGACGAGGGCTCATCTGATGAATGACTACCACTGTTTGTCCTTGGGACTCTAACCACTGTCACAAGGGACCTGGGAAGAATCAGAAGAAGGGTGTGCTTACCAGCAGAGTTTGGGCTGCTAGCATAGTGGGGCTGGCTAAACATTTATCATTGCTAAGGAGAGATATCTCTCTTGCTATCACTGGTCCGAGATCCTGACAGGATCTTTTGAAGAGACCAAACAGCTTATCTGAGTCTCCAGAGGATTCTACAACAAAAGAAGAGGGCTAGTGAAATAGCTTAGCACTTCAAGATGTGTGTGGCCAAGGCTGATGACCTGAGTTGGACCCACCTAATAAAGAGAGAGGACTGACTCCCACAAGTCGCCTCTGACCTCCACACACATGCTGTATTATGTGTGCATTCACATGAATTAATTTAATTACTTTATTAGTTAAAACAATAAAAGAACAAACCGAGTGACTTATACACAACAAACATCTGTCTCTCATAGTTCTAGAAGTTAGAAAGTTCAAGATCAAGGTGGAAGCAGATTTGGTGTCTGGTCTTCATGCTTTGCAAATGGCCTGCCTTTGCACTGTGTCCTACATGAAGAGAAAATTAGCCGAAGCAAACCCCTATCAGGATGCTAATCAAATTCTTTCAGGATCCTCCTTTATTATCTCATCACCCCCTCTAAGGCCACCCTAATACCAGCATTCTGGGGTTTAGGTTTCAGCCTATGGATATTGTGGGCATACAACATTCAGACCAAAACATAGATCATAGCAAAGCCTTCAGTAACACAAAAAAGATAGTTCACCAAGGCACGAAGTGAATAGCAGCCGAATCAGCAGACTGAAGACAAGGTTGAAAACTAGCATCTTAGGACTAAGGAGAGGGCTCATCAGTTAAGCACATGGGTTGCTCTTGTAGAGGACCCAGGTTTAATTCCCAGCACCAAGGTGGCAGTTCAAAGCCATCTGTAACTCCCATTCTAGGAGATCCAATGCCCTCCAAAGACAGGCAAAACACACATACATATAAAATTTAAAATAATGATAATGATTTAGAAATTAAAACAAAAACCTAGAGTATATTGGTTATACAGGAAGTCAGGTTGTCCCCAGGAAGACCTTGCAACACTGTCACAGTTATGTGCTGTAATCTTCCCCCCATAGTTCCTCCCTGTAAATGCCTTTGGCCCTTTACTAGGAATAATGTGCACTGGGATAAGGGAAATGTCAAAATCTTTAAGGGACTTTCAGACATGGGCTCTAAAATGACATTAAGCCTGAGGACGTGTTTAGAAAATCCTTAGATGAACAAAAGGTCACCAAGGTAGTTCATGGTAGTCAGTAGGCATTTGCCCCAAGCCTGGAACTGAAACATTACCCAGAAGTAACTCCCAGTTCTGATGCTTGTGACAGACAGACATTCAAAGCCCCTCACTCTCTCCATAGGCCCTCCCGACGTATGGTCAAGGGCCAGCACTGTAGCGATGCAGTGTTTTTAGTTAGACAAGACCTTTCTCCAAAGCCTTGTTGTATATAACCCAAGATGCCAGACCCTCACAGCCATCAAAATTGATCTAGGACAGTGGCTCCAAGTTCATTGTCTCATTCCAAAGAAAATTAATGGCACAGCTCTTCGTGGGAGTATGCAAAACAGAACCAGGCTTGATGAAGAATTATTACATAAAAGTGAGAAATTGAGGAAAAGCGAGAAATTAAGTGTGGGAAAAAACTGTGAGAAACTCCCGAGTTGGGAGGGGTTTCAAGGAAGGAGAAGAAACTTGGATCCCTTCTGCCTAGCATCTCTATAGAGCAAGGGAAGAAAGTGGACAAAGGCTAAGGCTTTAAAGATTGGTTAATCTCTGGACTATCATGGACCAAGCCAGTGGAAGGAAGGGTCCACATGCTCTGTGGTATTTATGAGCTGCCCACTCAGTTAAGAATAGTTGAAGCTTAGTCCACCTTTGGCTTCAATGTTGACATCAATGTCTGTTAGCTCTTAGTCACTTGGCCAGCATTACTTGCCCTACCTTGCATGTGTCTCAAGTCCTGGTTTCATTGTCACATTTAAGGGACCAGCATGTAGCTTAATCAGGCATGACAGAAAGTTAACTCTATCCCAGTCTCCAGGATATAGCCTCAGTCCTTCTCATTATGTCAAATACAGTTCCTTGTCTAGGGGATGGTCAGGGATGCTGTCCTACATAGAAACTTCTTGTTAACAGCCATCCTTACAGTGGAGCCTGTCACCATGAGCTGCATTAGAAGCAATGATGCATAGAAAGACCAGAGTGCCTAATATATGTCCCTTGGGGGTTTTGAGGGACAGCTGGTCTGTTTACCATTGGCTCAGAGCCCTGTCCCTCCTGTTATCTGTTTAGCTTGATTATCTCACTCCCTGCTATAGTCCTCTTATTTATTTTTCCCAGTGCTCCAGATTCTGCTGCTTTAACCCCTAATCTTCCTTTTAATCCCAGCCTCTGTTTGCACTACAAAATATGTGAACAGCTTTCAGCTTTCACTGTGGGCCCTCTTACAGAAAACAAGCTCCTGCCTTGGTAGAAGGGCAGACCAAGGTACCCACCCCCAACCCTCCCACCCTGAGAACACACACAAGGAAGCTGGGGCGATCTCTGTTACTGGAATGAGAATGGTCTGATGTGAGAATGGGCTAGCTGTTCCTTCCCACCTGATTTGGCTTTGCTCTGGAGATATGCCTTATGAGACCTGGAGAATGACAAGGGACTTCTGTACATTTGATATAACTTCAACTGCACCTGTTGTTACAGATGTGGTTCCAGAACATGCCAGATGCTTCCAGACTACAGCACACAACATGGTCCCTGGCACCTGGCCCGCTTTGCATTACTTAACTGTTTATTTTTCTCATTCCCTCCTGTGATGGAACAAATGAACATCTTAAGTTCCAAGCAAAACTATAGCTGGGTCACCATGATCATGTGGTGGCTGGCTGGTGGGATTTTTCCACCCTTGGGAACAGCAGAGGGGTAGGAATGAGCTTCACAGGGTCTCTTTGTTATTCCTCTGGGACTACTCTGCCCCCTTTCCTACTGTAGCCATGAAGATGACCTATGAGCTCTAAGCCAGTTGGAGTTTTGCCAACTTGATACAAAGGGGAACCCTCAATTGAAAAAATTGAATACCTCCATCAATAGGTAAGTCCATGGGACATTTTCAGCACTAATTAATGTGGATGGTTCCATCTCTGAGTAGTGTTTCTGAGTTGTGCAAGAAAGCAGAATGAGCAAGTGATGGAGAGTAAGCCAGTAAGAAGCATTCTTCCATGAGCCCTGCTTCAGTTTCCGCCATCAGGTTCCTTCCTTGAATTGAGGTCCCACCTTCCTTCAATGATGGACCATGGCATAGTAACCCAAATAAACCCTTTCCTCCCCTAGTTGTTTTTGGTGATGGCATTTTATCACAGCAATAGAAAGCAAACTAGGACAGGCTTCTAGCCCACTGTTTGGTTTGCCTGGTGGGAAATATTGTAAGAAGACAGGAGAATTGAAGAGAGTGGTATTGGGTTTCTCCCTAACTTTTGTTCTTCTTATAGAGCCTGATGAATTGGCCATGTGCTCTTGCTAGCCTATAGACATTGCCCTATAGCCCTTTCCCATAGCTTCCAGTCTCACTGGGTTCCAGATAGAAAGTATTCCCCTTCCTCTCTCCTTTAGGACTGGGGTGCTAATGACTGCTCAGTGCTGCTAACACCAGGGTGTAGTCCTTTGGACTTTTAGCTCCAACCTACTTTTGCTAATAATATTTTCACTAAATTTTCCTTTTCTATCTCATCTGAAAGTACCACAGTCTTCCTACTGATACCTTGACTTACACAAGTCTGAAGACAATAACTCAATCTATTCACCTAGAATTTATTTGGTATTATCTAAATGTATCAGGGTTCTTCAGAAAGACAGGGTCAGTAGATAGGAGAGGGAACTGAAGGAGAGGAGGAATAGAAAAAAAGGGAAGGAGAAGTGATATGGGACATATTAGGGGAAGTGGCTCCTGTGACTATGGAGGCTGATCATTCCACACAGGCCAGCTAGGAACCTGGGATGTGGGTCATATCACTGTTGAACAGCTTCGGAATTGTGGAGGCTGAAGGAAGAGTTCCTATAGTGTTGTGCAGTAATTCCTTTTAGTTGAAGTGTCCTATCCTGGACCAAGGCTTATTAAAACTCAGGAAGTACATAAAAATAGATTGGCAAAGTAAGCAACTCACAAGTCTCAGGAAGTTCCCGAAACAGCCAAGATTCACAATTTCCATCATTAAGATTATGTGAGCAGTAAGAACTGCTGAGGAGGAAAGATTGTTTGGGCAGTCAAAGTGACTTTGACTGTGGGTCCAACAAAAGAGCGTTTGCCTGTCTTGCCTGTGGGTCCAACAAAAGAGCGTTTGTGAGTTATCATTCATGCTGCAGTGGGCTTTCAGTGATGCAGTTGATCCTGAGTCATCCATGCTCCTCAATGTAGCCCATGGCCTATGTCCTTGTAGGTAGCCCCTGTAAGACCACTGGTTCATGACTCTGGACTCTAGTTGAGTCATTCATTTGATCTTCTATTGGAGACTTAAGTCATATAATGTGTAAGCCTGGATCTCTGGTGCCTAAGGCAGGAGAGTGCTTTAGCGAGCCCAATACCCTTCCTATGTGTGTATTCTCTATGGTCCCTAGCAGGCTGGATGCCACTCACTCACACTGAAGGGATATCTTCCCCATTTAGTCCAGTGACTCACACACTCAACCGTTGTAAATGGACCTTCCCAGACACTTCCAGAGATGAATGCCACCTCTGGGTATTCCACCCTTGGTCTACTAGGCACCTGAAATAAACCATCACACCATGCAATCTGTGTTAGGCTCACTGCCTTGAGCTTTGTGGGAGAGATGGGCATAAATGCAAAAGTTACTCAAACAGAGAGAAATGACAAATGAGGCAAACACAGGAGGAATGGCTAGGTGGGAGAGGGGACTGTGTTGCAGGAAGGAGGGACATCATGCACAGAATTGTCCAAAGGTGCATCACATAAGGAACGTAAAGAAAGTACCGCATGGAAGAAGCTGGAGAAACTGAAGGGGTGGCGGTGGTGGCCGGGAGTAGGCCAGACCTATACAGCCTTAGCAGAACACTTTATGCTAATGAAGGACATAAGAAGCCATTTGGGCTCATGCCTTCTGAGACCCATGTCCTTCCCTTTGAGTGTAGTGACCCTCTGACTTAATTCCGAGTAATGGAATCTAGCAACAGTGATGGGGTGGCCCTTTTGATTCTGGGTTTCATGCATGGACTATGGCTTCTGTTTGGGATGCTCTTCCATTCTCCCCTCTTGCTGTCCAGCTGCCACACTGAGAAAGCACTCAGGCAACATAGGTGATGCCCCCTCTTACGTGCAGGCCTAATGGCATCACGAGTGTGAACCTGATGACCCACATTTATAAGCTTAACTCTCCAGTGGCTGTCACAGCACCCTCTGTGACCAAACTGCCATCTCTTGAGAGACTGAAGCCATGGGCACTAACCAAGCCATGCCCAGCCAAGACAGCCATGGCCAGGCCACTGTCTCACAGAAAATGGTGATAATAAATATTGGTTCTTTTGAGTTGTCAAATTTGGGAGTACCTCTTTAAAAAACAATTTTTCATCAATTCTTTGTGAGTTCATATCATGTACTTCAGTCCACTCATATGCACCCTCTGCCCTTGTAATCCTCGCCAAAATAAAACACACACACACACACACACACACACACACACACACACACCCCAAACAATAACCACAAAGCATAGAAAACATCTCCTCACAGAAGCTGTAGCATGCCCCAGTGTGTCCCAGAGTATATCCCTCTGTCCACACATCTTTCCTTGCAAGTGTTGATTGCAATGTGTCATTGGTCTGGTTCGAGGTCTCTGGCTTCTGTGACATCATCAATATTTGATCCTCACAGGGACTCCTACCAGTTATCCTGCTGTTGCCCTGTGTCATGGAGATCCTTTGGATCAGCAGGACTGGCCCTTTTGAGTGCCCTAACGGTTCACAGATGATGTAGATTTTGGTGTGGGCCAACTCAAACCCTGGATCTGGGCCTGGGTGGCAGCTGAGCGGGTCACCCTGCCAATTCTGAGAGCGACATTTTATGCAAAGAATTATGCTGGAAAATAATGGAGACCATCAACTTACAGGGCTGAGAGGTTTATTTGGGCCCAGAGTTTTACAGATTCCACCTGTGACTAACTGCCTCAGCCATTAGGGGCGTGTGGCGGGGCAGTGTAGCATGGCGGGAAGCATGGTGACAACACATGGTTCGTCTCCTGGAGGCCGGAAAGTGAAGAGAAAGACAGAAAGGATCCTCAAATCCCTTGTTCCCAGTAGTACCCTCGGCTGGCAGTCAGGCCTGGAGCAAATGCACTTGAAATCACAGTAGTGGCTACAAGCATGCGCTCCATAGGGGGAAAGCATGTTGTCCATTCGTCCACTCAACAAATAGTGAGGCACCGCTAAGCGCCAGGTACCTGGTCAGTGCTGACAGCATGTACTGAAATGGCGTGTGTAACGCGTTGGAACAGGTAGCACAGGAGTTTGGTTGGAAGTTCTGAAGGAGCAACAGAGGATGTGATGAGAGGTCTCCTCCCCCTGAGTGACTGGCTAGCTTGTTAGCGCTTTATGTCACCGGGCCCTATTGTTTCCCTCAGAATAGCCTGATTAAAAGATATGTAGGTTCACACCACCCTTCCAAAGTTGCTTTTTCACATACCCATATATGGTAAGGAACATAGAGGATGTCTTTGGGTATTTTTACAGCTTTATAGAATTCCATGAGCAGATGCGCCCTCCACCCAGCACCTCGTGATTCACTGTTAGATTGTTTATACCCACGTGCATGACGAACTGTTGTCATCATCAACGCTCCACCCTGTAAGTACCCAGAAGTGGGTCAAGCCATTTCAGGATGTGTAACTTGGACCAAACTTGCCAATTACCATAGCAACAGTATTGTGGGCCAGAAACCTCCCCATTTACAGGCCATGATTAATATAACAGTGTCTGCTGACCACTCCCACCCCCTTACCCCACACCCCCAATCATCAACAGTGTTATAAAACCATTCTCATCTCTGCCAATCTGGTCAGTAAGAAATGGCAGCTCAGGGTGCCCTGAAGCCAGTCTGCTTCACCGTACATGAGGCAGAGAATCTTTTGCTCTGCTTCTGTGATGCTGATAGCATAGGTGGGCTTCAGATAGATAGATAGACAGACAGACAGACAGACAGACACACACACACACACACACACACACTCACACACACGTGTGTGCATAACACTCTTTTTGCCAAGTGCAGAACAGATTGTGGGGACCAGAGCGGATGCTGCAAGCCCAGATGAGGGGGATGGGGGAGATAGCGGATGGCAGATGGACTGAGAGCTAAAGAAAGAGGCCTTTGTCAGCTGCGTGTGTGTGTGTGTGTGTGTGTGTGTGTGTGTGTGTGTGTGTGTGTGTGTGCATGCTCTTAGCGGGAGGTCTGCTGAGGGAGCAGCCCTGCCAGGATTCCTCTCCATTCTCTGGCTTGTGCACTGAGAGGGAAGATGGTGGCCTTCCTGGAGACAGGCAAAGCTGAAGGAGGGCCAGGTTGAGGAGGAGGGTGCTCCAATATGTTTCCACGGTTGCTATGAGAACCCTGAACTTGCACTTACTATATCCTGTGTCTTCCTCCTACACCTTAGTGGAGTTTCACATTTTAACACATGTTTGAGATTTAACATATTTCAAATACCAAGCCAGTAAACCACACACAGAGATCTACCAGGCCATCTATAGTGTATGATTTGTGAGGACTCATTTGCATAAGGAGGCAGTGGGTGGAGGTTAGGATCACCAGAGGGACCTCTGGACCTAGATGCAGTAACTCCTGCTAACCGAGGTACAGAGAGGCAGGCTGCCTGGAATTGGTTTCCTCCATCTCTGCCCACTTGAGATTTCTGAAGTTCTTTGATCTTCCTCTTTTGAGGTCCTTCTGAGCCCCCGGGTGTGACATTTGTGTTCTCTGGGTGTCTGCACCAGATTTCAGCTATGTCCTAGAGTCTACTCCAGGTAGTGAGAAAAACAACTACAGAGAAGAAAACATATCGGTCACAATGACATGGTTTATCTATTGAAGCAGCAGGCTCTCGCCTCCCAACAGCGGCAGCTAAGTTAGATGCGTGATCTTGTACCTGTCCATGTGGTATTTCCCTGGAACCCCACACTTCTCCCCATGCATCAGCTCAGATTACTGGCTCTGAGTACCATTCCCAAAGTTGGCAAAGATCAGAGCATAAACAATTTCCTGGCTTCAAATTTGCTTCAACTAACGCTTCAGAAAAGAAAGACAAAAGGAGAAAAAAAAGTGAGCTGCATGCATTTGGTTGCCTTGGTCAGTGCGTTTCACACTGCTTCCCAATCGGCAGCATGACCATCGCCTCACAGCTGATTCCACAGACAAAAATCCCAGACCTCACCCCAGATCTGCTGACCCAAAAATTCTCAGTGCAATGCAATCTTTAACTGGGCTACCAGCCCACTGGGTGATTCTGACAAACACTCAGGGTTGGGATACGCTGGTCTTTGAGAGCCTCTGAGAGCCAATGGCTGGGTGCGCTCTACAGACCGCTCACGGAGGAGAAGGATGGCTGCTGAGGAACTAGCTACGGCTGCCATCATAACCAAGTAATGGAGATTTGGTATTTTAGAAAGAAAATGGGTTCTCTTTCCTCGTGGTTGTTGACATCCAAGGATGCAGCAAAACCTTCATGGCAGATAGCATCACGCAGAAGGGGAAGCAGGGAAGACACTGTGCTGCAGGACTAGAGAGAAAGTAAGAGAGCAGGGAGGAGCCAGGCTCAGTCATAGGAGCCTGATGTATGGAATTTCCTGAGACCTAGCCTATGTCTCAAGAGACCTGCCTCCGTCCTCACACAAAGGCACTTATATGTAATCACCTACAAGGTTCTAGCTTTTAAAGGCCCCACCACATTTCAGCACTATCACAGTGGGGACAAAACTTTCATCACATAAACCCTTGGGAGACAAACCACAGGAGGGCTCGTCAAAACACCCTGAGGAGAGAAGCCTGGTGGACGCAGACACCACCCAGATGAGAGCTCTGGGTTGAGCACAATTCGGGGATGAGACATACAGAGATGCAGCAGAAGCCCGGGACACAGGGTACCACAATAGGCACTAGTATGGAGGACTTCAGACAGAATAGAAGACCCTCACAAAGGTGCCGGAAGGAGCCCATGGACCCAGCGAGGGCCCAGGACACTGAGCCTCCTCCCCACTCTGGTCTGCATTGGCCCCTGGCCTGGGAGCTGACCTATGAAACTTTTCTACTCTATGGAGTCATGAAGTATCTACTATCAACACAACATTGTGTTCACATAATAAAATCACTCCCTCTAGGGGACAGCAGAGGTGTGGCAAATACAGTTAAAGGAAAGTAGTGATTCATGCTTGAGACTATGGACAAAAAACAGAATCCTGAGGCCAGGTGTGGTGGGTGCACCCTTGATTTTAGCATAGAGGAGGCAGAGGCAGGTGGGTCTCTAAGTATGGGGCCAACCCTCTCTAAATGTTGAGTTTCAAAATAGCCAGGGCTAGATGGAGAGACCCTGTCACAAAAAGAGGAGGAGGAGGAAGAGGAGGAGGCAGGGGAAGAAGAAAAGTCCTCCTTGGACTTAAAATAGTAATTTTCTTCTTTAAAGAAGAAGACGAGCAGACATGGTGGCACATGCCTGTGATCCCAGAGACTGAGGCAAGGGGATAGTAGTGAGTTCAAGGCCAGCCTGGGCTACATAAAGAAACTCTCACGTCAGGCAGCTGACAAGCATCTGTAACCCCAGATCCAGTGATCTGGCACCTTCATCTGACCTCTGTCGATACAACTGTACACACAAGGTGCACATAAATGCTGTTGTCTGTGCTCTCTCTCTCTCTCTCTCTCTCTCTCTCTCTCTTTCTCAAAAGAAAACAAAACAACAGACAAGACAATGCCTATCAAAATCAGCACGGTCTACTTTCAGTTCAAAATACACTTCACAGATCTCTCCAGGGGACCAAGGACACATAAACAAATTAGCAAATGCAGTGTTTTTAGAATTGGATATTCTAATATAATTTGGTAATTAAGTAATTATCAAATTATATAATTATTAAAGATTGTTTAATTAATATACCTATTTGCAGATGATACATAGAATTCAAAGAAACACACACACACACACACACACACACGAGAAGCTAGAGAGATGGCTTAGAGGATAAGACCACTAACTGTTCTTTCAGAGGAGCCAGGATCAACTCCCAGCACCCACTTGGCAAAACACAGACACCTATAACCTCAGTCCCAGGGGATCCAATGGTCCCTTCTGGACTCCGAGGGTCCCAGGCCATGGTGCATAGACATATATGCAGACAAAGAACTCACCCATTCAAATAAAATTAAATTTAAAAAATTTTAAGCAACACATGTTCTAACACTGTTACTTATATTAACAATATAAGGATAATATTGTTAAAAATCAACCATAATTCCCTATAGTAACAGAAACAATTAGGTAAATTTTCGCAATCATTCTACTTTATCTTAAAATGTTTTTTTAATTTTTATTTTAATTAATTAATTAATTTGCTTTACATTCTGACCACAGTTTTCCCTCCCTCCTCTCCTCTCAGTCAACCCTCCCCAATCTACTCCTCTTCAGAAAAAGGGAGACTTCCCATAGATTGTAACCGCCTTGGCATATCAAGTTACAGTAAGACTAGGTACATCTTCTGTTGAGGCTGGAAGAGACAGCCTGAGAGTGGGAAAGAGACCCAAAGACAGGCAACAGAGTCAAACACAGACCCTGCTCCCACTGATAGTGGTGCCACATGAAGACCAAGTTACACAACTGTTACCTGTGTGTGGAGGGCCTAGGTCAGTCCCATGCATGCTTGCTGGTGGGCAGTTCAGTCTCCCTATCCGCTATGGACCCTGATTAGTTGATTCTGTATGTTTTCTTGTGGTGTCCTTGACCTTTCTGGCTCCTGCAATCCTTCCTCCCCCTCTTCTACAGGACTCACCAAGCTCCACCTAACATTTGCTGTGGGTTTCTCCATCTGTTTCTCTCAGTTTCTCAGCCTCTCTGATGACAGTTACGCTAGCGAGGCACCTGTCTGTAAGTGTAGCAGAATATCATTAACAGTGTCAGGCGTCTGCTCCCTCTCATGACATGGGTCTCAAGCTGGACCAATAATTTGGCCATACCCTCAATTTCTGCTCTGCCATTACCCATGTACATCTTGAAGGCAAGACAAATTGTAGATCGAAGGTTTTGTGTCTGAGTTAGTATCACCATGCCCCCTTTGGAAGTCTTGCAGGAGACGGCTGGTTCGGGCTCCATATCCCCCATGGCAAGGAGTCTTAGCTATGGTCACCCTCATGGATGCCTAGGAGTTTCCATTGCCCTGGGCTTCTAGCTCATTACAGAGAATCCCACCCCCCATTCAGTTGTCATGGAAATGCAAATCAAAATGACCCTGAGATTCCACCTTACATGTATCAGAATGGCTAAGATTTAAAAAAAAAAAACCACCCTCAAACGATAAAAAACCACCCTCAAACGATAGCTCGTGCTGGCGAGGACGTAGAGCAAGAGGAGCACTCCTCCATTGCTGGTGGGAGTGCTACACAGCCACTTTGGAAGTCAATTTGACAGTGGCCTATTACTAAGCTATTAAAAACAATGACATAATGAAATTGTAGGCAAATGAGTGGATCATCCTGAGTGAGGTAACCCGGACCCAGAAAGACAAACGCGGTATGTACTCACTTCTGAGTGGCTATTAGCTGTAAGTGAAGGATAATCACCCTACAATCCACAGACCCAAAGAAGCGAAATAACAAGAAGGGATAATGGGGAACATGTGATCTCACTGAGAAGGGGAAATAGAATAGACATAGTGGGTGAATGGAGGGGGAGGAGGCTGGGCGGGGAAGGGGATGGGGAGAGAAATCAGAGGGATTGGGTGTGAGGAGGACAGAGGGAGTGAGTACTGGGGGAGACGACTGGAATAATTCCATTTTTAATAGCATCAACAACGATCCCATACATAGGAATAAACTTGAGTGACTATGTGGAGATTGTAAGCTAGAGTTATTTATGTGATATCATCGGAGGGATTCAGTAGAATTCAACCAAAATCCAGGTAGTCGTGTGTGGGCATGTGAAACACACACATGTATACTGACACGCTAGTTATAGGAAGTGCAAAGGGCCGAGACTATAACAATCTGTAACCCAGTCAGCGTGTCAGTAATCGTAAGCACAGGCGTGGATCTATATGATAGAGGGCAAATCCAGAAGTAGATCGCACATCTGAAAGCATTCAGTTGTCTCTAGAAAAGAATGCTGCAGGAGATGGGTCGAGAGCGTTCTAGTGAAGTCGATGATATTCAGTCAGTGGTGGAAAAGTAAGCTCTCTCCATTTGTACCACACACAAGCATTAATTCCATTTGTAGCTGTAAACCAGCAAACAATAGAAATCATTTTAAAATGTTAAACTAAGCCATATTCCTTTAATCCCAGCATTCGGGAGGCAAAGGTAGGCAAATTTCCCCATAAGGTTGAGTGAGTCCAGCCTGGTCTACAGAGTGAGTTCCACAATATCTAGAGCTAAACAGAGAAACACTATGTTGGAAAAATAAAATAAAAAATAAAATGAAATAATGTAAAATAAAAACAATTCTTCTAGTATTGAGGTGGGTAGGAACTCTCTCATCCTGTGTACACATAGACAGGTCTGATCATTTGAATGGGAGGACTTGTGTTGGTCAGAAAATCATCACTCAAGAAGAGACAGGCAAGGCACAGAGTGACATAGGTGTCACACTTGAGATTTATAGACTGCAAACTCAAGAAAAAGAAAGCAGATACTCAATAGGAACAACTAGGAAAAAAAAGACTGGACAGGCACATAAAAACAAACAAATGGTCAAAATATTAGAAACACACAGGATGGCACTTGTGCATAAAAATCAGTGAAGTGTACATAAAAGCCACAATGTCAGGCTGCAGGTGTGCCCCTGTGGTGGTGTGACTGCCTATGTGTGCAAGGCCTTGTGCAGTGACTTCTCTGACATTGCTAAGGCAAGCAAAGCCCATGCTGAGTCGTTCACTTTTCAGGACAACTAAAATCGAAGAGACAGATAACAAACACCAAGTGCTAGCCAGGACATGAATCAAGTGAAGCCCTAAACCGTACTCGGCTAGAGGATGAACACCTACAACAATTTTGGGGGTGGGTTGCATTGTGAACATAGGGTGTGCGTGCACATGTGTGTGAGTGTGCATGTCTATGCACTTAGAGAAGCCAAAGGAGGATTCCAGTGTCCTGCTCGCTCTCTCTCTCTCTCTCTCTCTCTCTCTCTCTCTCTCTCTCTCTCTCTGCCTTATTCTCCAGAGGCAGGATCTTTCACTGAACCTGGAGCAAGGCTGGCAGCCAGCAAACCGGAGGGATCCTCCTGGCTGTGCCTCACACCCCTTACAGAAGAAGCACATGCATCCGGACCTAACACGTTTGATATGGGTGCTGGGATCCCAACTCAGGTCTTCATGCTTGGACAGCAAGTATTCTTACCCACTAAGCCATCTCCCTAACCCTCCTACCATAGGGCTATTTAATAAATAATTTAATATTTTACAAAACCGAACTGTTTGCCAATATCTGTGAAAGCCAAAGACTCACATATCCTATAACTCAAAACTGTGTGTGGGGGGGGGATGTTGGTACTGTTATTAATTATAATATTTGTGATTTAAGAAAAGCCTAAGTGGCGAGTAGCAAATACTGATAAATTTTCTATAATGAACTATTATACAGGAATGAAAACCGACAAGCTGAAGTGTTACATGGTAACAAGGAAGGGTGAAGCCCACAATCATGATTAACAAAAGAAACCATGCACACTGTGTGCTGTTCTGTAAAATTACAAGGAGTTAAAACTCAAAATAAAGCAGAGTTCATGAGTGGTAATAGAAGTCGGTCACCTCAAAACCTGGCGAAGAAGGGGGACTGGGAGAAGTCATTAGGAGGACGCGGTTGGATTTGCTTTGTGGAATTTCTCAAAGTGTATGATATGTGCAGACCTCAGAAAAGTGATTATTAAAAATAAAAGTTGTGTTAGAGGACCAAATGTGTTTCTTTCATCCCAAAAAATGTGAAGATAGCATCACATTATAAAATTTATGACACAATAAAAGCAATCCCACTGCTGTTATTAGAAACAAAACGACTTAGTGATCAATCAGAATAAGCAAGATCGCTGAGCCAGCGTAGGGCATGCTTCACCTGAAAGCAGCCTTCTGACAGAACTGTAAGTCACTGATATGCTATCTCTAGCCTTTTATCCTTATTACAGATGAGGCCACCATGTAGTTTAAAAACACTCATTTTCAAGTAGGCAAGAATGCTACCATGACAAAGCTCCAACCAAAAGATGAAAATTAAAGTACAACCGTGAAACACGTGGACTTGTCAGACGGTGAGGAAGCATGCCTATTGACTCTCCCCTTCTCCGTGTCTACAGCATAACCTCAGGGGCCACCCTGCCATCGTAAAAACGGGAGCCCCTAGAACAGAACAAGAACACTGCAAAGCCTCAACAGCCCTCCACACACCAGCAAAACAGACACCCAACCTGTACTTCTACATGACGTTTGAGTGAGTTTCCTAGTCATTTGATTATACAGGTCTAACCGATAAACCCACCAAAAATCTGTAGCAAGCATCACGTTTAGTGAAAATAAAAATAACAAAAATCTCCATGTAAGGGTCCGTGAGTCACCCAAGGCTGACACTGCAAACTCAAATAGTATGCAAAAACAAAGACATTTATTCTGCATAAATCCAGCGTTCAGATATTTGTCATTCATCAAAACGGCAACCCTGGGATGAGCTTGCAGGCTCAATTTAAAGACAATTAGGGAAGGTTCAGGTAGTAGGTGATCTTTATCCTGATTGGTTGGCTCTATCTCTAGGGGTATGGGTAGCTCTGGGATTGGTCAGGGATTTAGGGGCTTTCCAAAACCATTGCTGGGGGCCTGAGTACTTTCTAGAACCGTTTGCTTACTAAACTATTC
The DNA here is from genome assembly GCF_021556685.1 of Rattus norvegicus. NCBI lineage: Eukaryota > Metazoa > Chordata > Mammalia > Rodentia > Muridae > Rattus > Rattus norvegicus. The sequence continues at coordinate 130,582,476 of NC_141534.1, read as the reverse complement.
TTGCTCAGGCCTGATGGTGAGCTATGATTTTTCCTGGAACTGGTTTGCTCAGTTTTGGGGAACAGAAACTTAGGCCTAGTCCCCTGAACTGGCATCTTGCATTCTGTAATGGGGTCAGACTGACTGGAATCTCTCACCCCAAGTCAGGAATAACGCAGTGATGCTGGTTTTCAGTGCTTTCAACTATTATCATATTTGTAATCAAGCAAGAAAAGGAGTTGGCGAATGAATATTTGAAAGGAAGGTGGGGAACTTTTTATTATTCACAGGCAATAGCTTCCCTGGAAATCTTAAGAAAACCAACAAACAACTATCAGATGGATTCAGTAAGATGATCCAATACAATACCAGATATGTAAAATTCAAAAGTATTATGTACTACGTCTATGATTAATGAAAAATAAGACGAAAGAAGGCACAGTAATAGAACCTATGCTAACTAAGGACACAAAGACAGCCTGGTGAATGGCTGTGGAGGTTTGAACAAAAATGGCCCTCATAGGTCCATTAGGAGCTGTGGCCTTGTAGTGGGTGTGTCACTAGGAGTTGAGCTTTGAGGTCTCAGAGGCACTAGTTACTGTCACTTCCCGCTTCCTGCAGATCCAGATGGAGAACTCTTTAACTACCTTTCCATGTCTGCCTGCATGCTACCATGCTGCCTGCCATGATAAAATCAACTAAATCTCAGAATCTGTAAGCCAGCCTCAATTAAATGTTGTCCTTTATAAGAGTTGCCATGGCCATGGTGTCTCCTCACAGTAATAAAACCCTAGTTAAGACAGTGGCTTGGACAGTGGCACTGTGTCCAAGCCAGAAGCATCTGCTTTGTGAGATCAATGGCCTTGGTGTTCATCCGCATCTTTTTTTTTTAAGATTTATTCATTTATTATATATAAGTACACTGTAGCTGTCTTCAGACACACCAGAAGAGGGCATCGGATCTCTTTACAGATGGTTGTGAGCCACCATGTGGTTGCTGGGAATTGAACTCAGGACCTCTGGAAGAGCAGTTGGTGCTGTTAACCACTGAGCCATCTCTCCAGCCCCTCATCCACATCTCAATGCAACCACAGTCAAGATTCAGTGGATTTGTGTGGAACAATTTATCTACAGCAGTCACCTTGAAAGTGCATCCAAGAATAATTGCTCTGATTCTGAGAAATGGGTTTACCAACTTGGTCTCAAGACTCACTACATCCCTTATTGTTGTTATTGTTGTTGTTGCTGCTGTTGTTCTGCTGCTGCTGCTGCTGCTGCTGCTGCTGCTGCTGCTGCTGCTGCTGCTGCTGCTGCTGCTGCTCCTGCTGCTCCTGCTGCTTTTGGGAGTCATGTTGGGAATTAAAACCAAGACTTCATGAATGCTAAGCACTTACTATATCACTGTGCTATGCACTCCAACCTTATCACAGACATTAACTAAATGCTATAATACTAACTCAGGGACAGGATGGGCCAATGGAAAATGTTAAATAAAACAAAAGCAGAGAGATGTTATTATTTTAGCTACTGGAAAGAATATTTGGAATCAGTAGACAAATAACTTGTTATCTAGTAAACAGTACAGGGAAAATTGGCTGAACCATGTAGAAAATAATTTAAGATGAAATTCAGAGAAAAAATCCATAAAAGTCATTTTAAATAATTAGAAAAAATACAGGAGAGCATCTTTAAACTCATTAAGGAGACAAGTAAACCCAACTGCACAAAGAAAGTGCCTTCACATGCAGGACACTTTGTACGATAACAGTGGGAAAAGACTGCACCACTGAAGCTTACTATCCCGAAGCCTTAAACTGTGGTCATGAGATAGAGTCTTCCCTTTGCAGCAGATAGAGACCATCGAGGAAATCCACAACTGGCCAAAATGCAGACAGCAGCTGATCGTGGAGTACCTAGCCCCATCGGCTATGTCTATGACACAACTTCTGCACCAAGGCTCAGGGAACATCTCAGAAGAGGGGGCAGAAAGACTGTAAGAGCCAGGGTGCCAGGAAGTCTAATATGAAGTTGTGTCTACAAGAAGTGACAGGGAACCCTTCATAATGGTGCACACTGTCAGTCAGTCCAGCACTGACAGTGAGGCAGGGAGGCAGAGGCAAGCAGATGTCCCCAAGTTCCAAGCCAGCTTGCCTGCATGGTTCCAGGGCCACACAGTGAGACCTGTCTCAAAACAAACAAACAAACAAACAAACAAACAAACACATGACAGGAAAGCTACATTCATGATACCTGAACAACATGGCTGCTTAAACAAGACCTGAAGGGTGACACCACCAGTAGACATATTTATGTGGAAGGGGAATGTTACCTCATCCCACCCCTGAGGGACAAAGGTATACAAGCTCCAAGGACTGCTGAAAGAGATACAACTCGTCTTCCCCAGTAATGAGCCTCCTAAGTGGTTATCCAATATGAAGTGGGTAGCCCTGGAATTATACACACGCACTAACCACACTAGATAGACTCAGCAGATTGAATGTATACATGCATATAACGTACACACACATATATAATATATACATATATACGACATATACATTATATATATTATATGCTAATATAAATACAACTTGCTGAGTCCATCTAATATACGCACAACACATACACACACACACATATATACTCATACACATAGGTATGCATATGTATGTTTTTAATAATGATAATAAAATAAAAAGAGGCTATGGGAGGGCTTGGATGGAGAAAAGGGAATGGGAAAGTGATAAAATTATATTTTCATTAAAAATAAAATTCTAAAAAAAATTAAAAAGAGCTCCAGTGTGCCAGCAAGCACACTAAAGTAAATGATAAAAATCACAAACAGAAATACTTCAAAATACTTCCCAAACCCATAATTAGGGTGGCAATCACAGCACTAACTCCTGTCAGTCAGCAGGAAAAGGAAAGCCTGCTGGTGGGGGAAAAATGTCCAAGAACGAGGCTGGTAATTAACAACAGCAAAACAAGCAAACAGCCACAGGCCTGGTCAGCAGTCTTACACACAGCAGCTGCTACAAGTGGGGGTAGAGAGGCAGTGCCCAGCATGCATAAGCCTGGGTTTAACCATAACCGGAGCAAAAAAGGGTGATTGAGCCTTCCCAGTAATCACAGAAATTAACGTTAAAATAAACTGCCACTTCCCGCCATCACAGTAGCACATTAGTAACTCAGGTAACACCACATCTTGGTAAGATTTTCAGTAAAACAAGTAGTTCTTTCTATCGACAGCAGGTAGGAATGCAGAGGTGGCATTAACAAAAACGTGTATGTTGTAAATTCTGCCGTCAGTGGCTCCTTCTCTGGAGACCTGCTCTAGGAGAAGGAGCTGAGGGTGATGCCCTCTACAGCATTATGCCACAGAGGGAGCTTGGAATTGACCTGCTGCTTGCGTGGAAATTGGGACGGACTAGCCTAACACTGAGGAAGCCACGCTGAGCTCACCGTCAAGGCTTAGAATGACATCAAAGGACCTTGTCTTTCCTTCCCATGTGCAGATGTGGTTGCTGTACAGCTGTGTGCTGATCATGGAGAGAGGTTGGGGAATGGCTCACTGGAGTCATGGATTCTCTCAGTCATTGCCTTCAGATGTGTACTTCACGATACCTGAGACGTTAACCTCCATTTCTGCAAACCCCTTCAGAGTTTCTCTCACCTGCAACTGAAACTATCCCTAACTGACTCAGCGTGTTTTCAGTAGCGTGACTGCTGTGGTTTGACTATGAAATGTCCCCCCATAGGCTTCTGTGTTTGGTCCCCAGCTGCTGAGGACCTTTGGGAAGGCCATGGCACCTACAGGACTTGCTAGACGAAATAAGTCATTAGGGGTAGGACTTGAGGCTGTGTAGTCTGGTCCTACTTCCTGTCCTCTGTATGCTTCCAGACTGCTGACGAGTATAACAGAGTCCTCATGTTCAGGCAGCCATCCTTTCAAACCACGATGGACTGGGTCCCCTAGGGTATCTTTGAGACAAAATAAACCTCAGAGACACACAGAGCCCTGCCTGCTGTCCGGAAGTGCAGTGCTGGAGGAGGAAGAAACCAGAGACCTGATTGCAGCAGTAGACACACAGAGGACCATCGGCTGCCACATCTCATGTCTCTGAGATTCTCATTCTGTGAAGCTTGTTTATCAGCTATTTCTTCTATGATTCATGCATTAATATATTGCCCGAAACCCTCGCTGAGCCCAAGGTCACAGTTTCACCTTAGGAATCTAGAACTTTTATGAGTTTAGATTTTACATTTAGATGCGTGGTCTATTTGAGTTCATTGCCATGTCCTGTTGCAGGATATTTGATCACACTGATTTTTTTTTATTTACATGAAATTATGTTTGGAAGATGGGAAAATGGAATATTGAAAGAAAGGGTGAGGGGAGGAGGGAGTAAGTGGGTGTCCAGGAAGAGATAGAAAGACAGAAAAGGTTGCCTTTCACAGTGGGGGCTCAATAGAAAACGCTGAGCATTGAGAAGTGACTGGCAAGTAGTACACAGGTGCGTGGCAAGGCTGGAGAAAGTCACGTCGCAGCCCGAGCGAGGGACAATACCAAGCTTTTTCACAATGTTCGCACCAGACACAGTTTCAAACTCAGAAGTTACTTATTTCTGAAATGTTCTATTTACTGTTTTCATGCTGGGGTAGAGTGTGGATAAAGTGATTACTATATTTCTGAAACAGAGTGCTTATAACAAAGCTTTTTTTTTCTTCTTCTTCAAGTAACCAGCTAATTAGTAAAGTGTGCTGGTCCATCCCACATCATTATACCAGAGCAGTGTTTGTATCTGTTGGAACATGGGCCAAGAATGGAGCCGGGTGAGAATTCTGAGTGCCTGTGAGTAACTCGGCAAGGGTCTTATGACCTCAGTCCCTTCAAAACCATGGGACTGTTCTTAGGTCATGCTTCCGAGCTCCTCCCCGGCGGCATGGAGGACAGTGAGCTTACTTCAGATTATTCATTACACTGGGCATTGTTATTTGTTTATGTGCCTCTGTGCAAAAGCATGTTCTTGCCACCTGTGGCTTGCCCTTGTGACTGGACGCTTTACTTGGGTGACTCTCCTAACCTTCGGTGTATAAATTATTTGTTGCTCTGAATGAAGTTGGCTTTGGCATGAGACTTCAGTCTGCCTCACTTACCGTCTCCGTTCTCCCAGGTCGCACTGCCTCCCGAGAGCAAGGGACGGTATCAGCGTTGAGCAGGGTGCCTTTGCCTCGGGATACAGACACAGCACGATCTCACTTACATGAGGAAGGACTACAGTAGCCAATAGAGCTCCGGAACACAAGGCTGGGTGCTTTATGTTGCCTTAGTTCAAGTGTATTCTTAGTATTTTTGTCAGGGATGGTGGCCTATGCCTTTAACTGGCATTTAGGAGGCAGAGGCAGGCAGATTTTGGTGAGTTCAAGGTTAGCATGGTCTATAGAGTGAGTTCCAAGCTGGCCAAGGCTACATAGTGAGACCCACAAAATAAAAGAAAAGAGTGTGTGGGGGGTAAAAATAAAAAGTATGTTTTAGAAACATGACGAAGCTGACAAAAATTATGCAGGACATAAGGACAGAGAGACAGAGACCACACATCTACAGGCACTGGGCTGTGTGTCCGTCTGTCTCTGTCTCTCACTGTGTGTGCATATCTGTTTCTTCCTCTGTCTATGTCTTTCTGTGTGTCTTGGTTACTTTCTCTCAGTCTTTCTATCTCTTGTTCTCTCTCTCTCTCTCTCTCTCTCTCTCTCTCTCTCTCTCTCTCTCTCGTGTGTGTGTGTGTGTGTGTGTGTGTGTGTGTGTGTGTGCCCACAGGAGCAAATACAAAGGCCAGCCCTCTTCACCTTATCACTTTATTTCTGAGACACACAGGGTGTTCCACTCTCGAGATGGAGCTGTCTAGTCCAGCCACACTGGCTGGTCAACAAGTCCCCGGATCCACCAGTCTATACTTCCCCTGGTAGATAATGAGTGTTTTACAAATAAAAAAAAAGGATTGCTTTAATAAATGTGTATCTGTATACAAAATGTATACAGGCTTTAAGAGATATCATGTGCTATACATTATTTTTAAAACAAAAATCTCAATCGTTTGATTTTACCAAGAAGACTCAGGAGCCAGATGCTGGGTGAAAGCCCAGAGAGGAAGAGAAAGTACCTAGCTGACCCTCCTCCTCAACTACATCCCAGAAGGAAATGCTCCGTCTCCTTCTCCACAGTCTTTAAAACCCTTCAAACTGAATGCCCCTCCTTTCTACTTCCCGAGCATCTGTCAATCCTGCTGACTTCCTCCCACTCTCTATGGTTTTTCCCCTCATGTTCAATTCCTGACAACTGCTGGCTTGCCGGTTATTAAAGTCTTGACCTATGGTTGACTTTATTTAATAAACAGAGAGCTCTTGGATTAAAGGTGTATGCTACAGCTGAGCCACTCCACACTAGAAACGGTTTTCCAGGATATAATCTCAGGGTTCACAGTGTGATCAAATACCCTGCATCAGGACATGGCAATGAACTCAAATAGACCACGCATCTAAATGCAAAATCTGAACTCATAAAAGTTCTAGATTCCTAAGGTAAAACTGTGACCTTGGGCTCAGAGAGGGTTTCGGGCAATATAGTAATGCACGAATCATAGAAGAAATAGCCAATAAACAAGCTTCAGAAGAACGAGAAACTCAGAGACACACAGAGCCCCGCCTGTTGCCACACAGGGCAGTGCTGGAGGAGGAAGAGTCCAGAGACCTGCCTGGAGCAGCAGACACGCCGAGGACCACCTGCTGCCGCACCGCGTGGTGCAGGAGGGGTAGACATTCATAGACCTGGGCGGCCACCACGTCATCCGGGTGGGCTATAGATAACTAGAGAACCACACGCTGCCACACCTTGCTGCAGGGGCAGAGGAGGTCACCCAGAGGACTGCCAGCCACATGGCCCACCTGCAGTGGGAGCCACTGCAACGTGCAAATGTGTGGTGGACAGATGAGAGAGAAAGCGAGGCGGAACGGTTTGAGCACTATGAAGCGAGATGAACTGGAGATAGGAGGGATGAGAGGAACAGCCTGCTATGAGGAGCCAGCCCCGACCGACACCTGAGGCTATGAAGTCCCTGCCACTGGGGTCCGTGTCTGGATCCGTAGCTATGCAGCAGCAGAGGTCAGTGTAGATGTCTGTGGTTCATATTACTATGAGAGACCACGGGGACGCTCCTGGTCTAGGCAACTGCCTGGGTCTACATGGATGTCCGAGCAGAACTTGCCTTGCCCTCACTGGAGACCCCATCCCACCTCTCAGTGGTGGCAGCGCTCAGGAGAACAGGTTCTGCGCACACCCTGGACCTGGCCCCGGTGGCCAGGAGCACGGGAAAGCCAGCCCCGAAGGTTTGAGTGTAGGAGAGCTAACCCTGCCATTCATCTGCTGTGGGGCGGTGGAGGTGTGGAGGTGATGCCCTCCTCATCCTCCTTGGCCTTCATCATCTCTGAGAGTCGGGAGAGCTGGCCCTGCCCCTCAAACGCACCTCACCTGCACAGCACAGCACAGCTGGCCCTGATGGGGACGTCTCAGGTGAGCCAGCCTCAAGGTCGTGAGAGCCGGAAAGCTTGCTCAGACCCTTGAGGACTGCAGCATTTGAGAGAATGTACCCAAGCCTTAACCGGACAGCAGAACAGAGCTAGATCTGGAGGAGTGGGTGCTGGTGAGCCAGCCCTGAGGGCAGGAGAACAGGAGAGCTGACCCTGCCTCCTGCCAATGGCAGCACTGGGGGGGCCTAGCTAGAGCAGTGCTGGAGAGCACAGTCTAGTGACTGAGATAAGGGAGAGCCTATGGGCTGACCTTCTCATCTACCACCCAGGCTCAGATCCAGGACTCTGAGTGTGCCCACCCCAAAAAGAGTCTGCATCATCTGTGAACTGTTGGGGCCTAGGAAAGGGCTGGTCTTGATTGTTCAAAGCTGCAAGATCTCCATGACACAGGCCAACAACAGGATAACCAGCAGTAGTCCCAGTGAAGATCTGATATTGATGGTGTTGCAGAAGCCAGAGGCCTCTAAGCAGACCAATGCAATGACTCATAGCAATGAACATTTACAAGTGAAGATGTATGGACAGAGGGATACACTGTGGAACATACTGGGACATACTGCAGCTTCTGTGAGGAGATGTGTGCCATGCTGTGTGTGTGGTGTGTGTGTGTGTGTGTGTGTGTGTGTGTGTGTGTGTGTGTGTGTGTGTGTGCTTGGTTTTGAAGGGGAGGTTATGAGCATGTAGTGTGGATGTGAGGAGACGGGAAAATCACAAAGACTCAATAAAAAGTTTTAAAAACTGAGAAACTCTGCTCCACAATAGACATTGTTAAGAGGATTAAAAGATAAGACACAGAAATGGAAGAGAAATACTTAAAAATCATCTATCCGATAGGACATTTGTTTCCAGAAGAAAACATACCTATGAGATTATACACCATTTATTATAAACCCATACTAGTGAAGCTGTTTTAAAATGAATGTTGTAGTTCTGTCCTGACGTTGAAATCTGTGTGGTTAGAAAAACCAGCACTGTTGTAATAATAAAGTTTGAAACCCATAGGTAATGCATGGGGGCTGTGCAACTATGATAACTTCTCTCACCAGATACCCACATAAGCAGCAAAGAGTACAAAGGACCATGGGAGGAAGAGTCTGGAATCAGGTCAGCAGAGAGCTAAGCAGGAGAACCCAGGAGATGCAGAAGCTGAGATGACAGCATTGCTTTCTCTGAGAACATGCAAGGGTTTGTCACGAGGGCTGGGCTTCTGCTAGGTGGTAAGTCTATGGACAACACCTTCAGTTTAAACCTTAGGAAGCAGGACATGCATAGTTATTAAAGCACAAAACAAACTAACCACAGGATGGGAAAACAAGCCAGGTCACAATGAGGCATCAGAGGTCTTTGCTGACCCAGAGACAGATAACCTGTAGGTCCAATACCTGGATGAAAACAACCTACTTTAAAAGACAGCAAGTAGAGGGGCCAATGGTGGCAAAGTGTTTCCCCATTCCACTTCAGCCTGACTGGAGCTTTTCATTTAGCAAGAGAAACTCTCACACTGCAGTATAGTTTGGCCCTCAATAAAGTCTACAGTCTGCTGTGCCTTTGCAATGCACTAGACCACCCTACCAGAACAGCAGGTCAAATTTTCATCCAAAAGTTGAAACAAGGAGCTGGGGGACAGCCCCAGTGGTAAATCATTTGCATCCTAAGCATGAGAACCTGAGTTCCGGCCCCTGGAATCCATGCAAAAGGCTAGATGTGGAGACTGCACTTGTAATCTCAGCACTGGGAAGGCAGAGGAGGTAGATCGCAGGTGTCCTCTGGCCAATCAGATTTGCGGAATCAGCAAGCTTCAGGTCCCAATGAGGAGCCTCGTCCTGGTAAAACAAAGCTGAGCATCTTTTAAGGAACAACACTGAGGTTAACCTCTGACCTCCACAGAGGAATGAACACATGTGTATCTACATATCAGCATGCATGCACACCAGTGTAAAAATAGAATCCAAGATGGTGGATGACACTCAAGCAGAGAGTGGAGTCTCCAGGGAATAATCTGGGTGAAGCAGAAAAATAAATTATCGGGAAAGTAATGAACACCCCAAGAAGCTGAGGAAAATCTCTTGTCCAGGTCGGCTGCAATAATAGAAGATTGAGAAGCCAAAAACATTCCTCCCCACTGTCACTGGGTGCCTGACACTGGCCACTGACAAAGCATACTAAATGACCTCTAAGGCAGCTGGAGACATTTAGTAAACCATGCTCTGGAGAAACTCAGACCTAGTGAGAAACTTTAATTCTTTTCAAAAGCTATGTTTAACGATGGTTCTTAAATGCTTTAACCTCTCTTGTCGCCCACCACGCACCAGGGGTTGTGGAAAAGAAATAGTATGGGGGTAGGGGTTGGGGGAGAGTGGACCTGTTTAGAAAGGTTCTTTGGAGCACCTCCCATCTGTGTTGTCAGGAAATCGGAGGTTCAGTTCGCAGGTAAGCAGGCAACAGCAACTGGCAAACACTTCCCGGATACTCAGTGGGGGCACTGCCTACCAGAGACAGCCAGGCCTCGGCCTCAGCATGAGTCAGCCAGAGGGACCAGGAGGAATGCCAGAAGTCCTTGGCTGTGCTGCTCTCAGGGAAGTGAAGATCAGGGAAGATGGGAGACCCACAGGCATTACACAGCGAGCTCTATAAACAAGCACAGCTCGGCCTCCATCACTGTATGCCAAGTCCTATTTATACTCCCTCCGAACATCACATGTCCTCCATGGGTCTTGCCTCAGCATGTGTGTCTGTCTCAGCTGACAGCGCTCTGCCAATCAGCCTGAGTCCTCGGAAGTGGCAAGAAACTGCAGCACACCACCAGAAGTTTTTTGGTGCGTTTCTCTCTCTATGGCATCCTGACAAATGCAGCTCAACTATGCAATGTAAAGTTGACCGATACATGTGTGTGTGTTGTTAGCAAAGAATCCTTCATCAGGTGTCCTTATGTGTGATTGCTTTAGCAGAACATCCTTTCCCTTGTATCTGCTTCAGCCAAACATTCCTTCACAAGTCTTCCTTAGTCTTTCACCCTGTGTCCACTTCAGCTATAAGTTCCTTCACGTGTTTGCCCCCAGCAAAACACCATCCAACCGACTTCCAAAGAACCCTTAAGATCCCACTTCAAAGTGGGACAGGAGTAAACTCTGAAACCCTGGCAAGCAAAACTTGTCCAGACTGCAGAAAACTATAGTAGGAACCTATGTCACATGGAACTTTTACACCTGCTCTAATCAGCATGGAGGACAATAGTGAGAGCTGCACAAGGTGGGGCCATCATTGACACCCAGCTCCCAGAAGGAATCTGTAGAGATTCTGAGCCTCCACCCATGAAGCACGGCCGGGGACTGGACAACAGCACTCTATGACCCAAAAGTCAACTCACCACAGAGGTTGCTGGGCTCCAGACACAATCACAGTCAGGCCCACTTAGCTCTCTCTCCATCTGACCCATCTGAATTCAATACCCAAGGCCAAATTGGCCCTGCTCTGTTCTTTGATTTTATTATTTTGCAGTTCCTTCCTCCACCTTTTTCCTTAATCTTTTCCTTTGACTTTTCTCTTCCAAAACAAAACAAAACAAACACAGTCTGATTAGGTTCTCAGGGTCCCTGTTTCAGCCTCCCAAAATGTTCCATATTATCTGATAACCTCTCTCTGTGTGTCTCTATCTCTGATTTTTCTCTGTGTCTGTGTCTCTGTATCTCTCTCTGTTTCTCTCTCACCTTTAGCCTGAATTCCCTCACCTCGTTTTTAAATCTTACAGTTCTGCACCTCCTCCTCTAGTCTCTCTCTCTCATCCCAATACTGATCACTCGTCTCACGGTGTCTATTTCTTCTCTTTTCTTTTTCTTTCCACGTATGCCCACAATAGCTAGTATGCTAGTGTGTATAATGCTATCGCTTTCTTTTCCTCCCTAAAATGATTGGCACTTTGCGGGGCATTTTTGCACAGTTGGCTGTTATTCTGCTTTAAGGTGGATTGATCCCCTGGTAGTAACTGTTGTTAACAGTTAGGAGATAGAACGAAGTCCTCTGATACTGGTCTTACCGAGGAAAATAACACCCCAACCCTACTATCACCTACTTCCTACGGAGCAGCACAAATACTTCCAACTGAAAGGAGAAAGGTAACTTAAATAATTTTTAAAAAATTCATCCAGTCTAACCCCTGACACAACAAATCCTTATCCAGAATCAGAATGAACATAGAAAACAAAGGCAGCATGTCACCTATAAGATCTACAGACGTCAGCGTAAACGTCCCCAGTGAGAGCGACTTAGATAAAAGTACAAAGAATTCAGAAGATGGATAGGAAACTATATTCAAAGACGTGAAAGAATTCCTGAGTTCGTCTAAAAAGAAAACAGGGAAATGAAATAGGCAAGTCAATGTGGGATATTAAAATAGAGTTCTATAAAGAGACAGAAATACCGAAAACCCCAAAGTGAAATTATGCTGAAAATGAAATTTTCAATAAATCAAATAAAAAAGGGTCAGAGGAAACCGCACCAATGAGGGCATCATGGGAAGAAATACTGGGGCCTGAAGATAAGGTGGAGAAACTGGAACATTTCGTCAGGGGCAATAAGTTCAAAGACACACAGGAATGCAATATGCAAGATCTGGGACAAAAGACCAATCCATGAATCATGGACATGGAAAGAGAACGCTCTGCAAAAAGTATAGAACATATTTTCAATACAATCATAGCAGAAATTTCCTGAATCTAGGGAAAGGGAGACTCATCCTTGTATTAAGATACGTATAGCATACCAAAATGGGCAGGATCTGGAAAAAATGCACATCATATTATATTATGTATACAGAGTAAAATAGTGTTTTGAGAGCTACATTAGGGAAACACTAACTCACACATAGAGGCAAGTCCATTGGAATAACAGTTGGTCCTCTCAATACAAACTTTAAAAGCCATAGAGGTAATGAAAGATGTATTTCAAGTCCTAAAAGATGGCCGACCCAAGATACAATACCCAGCAAAGCTATCACAACTGATGGAAAAATAAAAATATTCCATGATAAAAGACTAAAGGCGCACATAACCACTAAGCTAGTATTGCATGGAACATTGGCAGCAAATGTTCATATCAAGGAGAATAAAAAGCACATTAAGGAGGGTACACAGAAGAAATAAAAGATGCTAAACGTATCATAAAACAAAAGGGGATTAGGAAAAAAAGCTAAACACTACAAAATCAACAAGTTGGTAGGAATTAACACATACCTTTCTATGATATCTCTGAATATTAATGGTCTCAGTTCCCCGATTCGAAAGTCATAGACTGGAAAACAGATTTTAAGACAGGATCCATCCATTACCTACCTTCAAGAAATCTACCCTGCCTTCAAAAGCAAAAACACCGTGAGAAGAACGGAGGGACAACAGCGGCCCACACAAGTGGACCTAAGAAAGAAGCAGGTGCCGCTGTTCTAACATCTGAAGAAATAGCTGTCAATCAGAAACTAGTAAGGAGAGAGAAAGAAGGTCGCTTCGTAGCAATTAAAGGGGAGACCCTTGAAGAGGGACTCACAGTTCTAAACATATCCACATCAAACTCGGGTCACTCAGTCTCATAAAGCTCTGCTGTAAAATACAAAGCCACAGGTTAACCCAGCACAAAAGCAGTGTGTGACATTATACTCTACACTCACCAGCAGACAGAACAGCCTGACAAAAACTAAACAGGAAATGCTGGTTTTAAATGGATCAAATGGACGTGACAGACTTATATAGACCACGTTGTCCAAACGCCACAGAACATACATTCTTCTCAGCAGCACACCGAACATTCTCTAAAATTGATCGTGTCTTAGGACACAAAGCAAGCCCCAACACATACAGAAAAACTGAAATAACTTCTTGCATTCAGTCTGACCATGACAGAATAAACCTAGAAATGAACAGCAGTAGAAACTACAGACACTATGCAAACTTGTGACAAGTAACACTCCATTGAATGATGGATGTGTCACCAAAAGAAATCAAGGGATTAATCACCATTACTCCCACTAAGCATTTATAAAGCAGAGGCAGGTGGATCTCTTTGAGTTCAAGGCCAGCCTAGTCTCCATAGAGAGTCCCAGCCTAGGCAAGGCTATATGGTACAACCATGTCTCAAACAAACAACAAACAAACAAACAAACAAAAAAACAAAATAAAACGTTCAAGGAAAAATTAAATACAATTTAAAAAACCAAATATAATCCAAACTTATGAGAATCAATAAAAACACTCCTAATAGAGAAGTGTATCACACACACACACACACACACACACACACACTCACAAGTGAATAAATGTAAAAATGTTAAAATGAATATTCCAGCAAAGTAGAAATTTTAAAAGAAATAGCTATGTGGATACAAATAGCTTCCCAAAGTTAAACCAAGGCAAGATAAATAACTTAAACAGATCTACATTGGGTGATGAGATTACAGGAGTAGCTAAAAACCTTCACATTTACAAAAATCCAGCTCCAAATGGACTCACTGTAGCATTCTGGGAAGGCTTTACAGTGTGAGGTGTTACCTTGATACCAAAGCCAGAAAACGACACTGTTAATCCCACTGGTCAAGAATAAGACATCTACCACAATTTAAAACCAACTTTGAAGCAAGTTTTAATTAAATACTGGCCAGAAGGATGGACTCTGGCCAGGTTCATCGCTGGATTCCCAGAAAATAGCCACAGGTCACATTTTGCAGGGGCTTAAAAAGGTAAAAGTATCAGGCCACCATATTTCGCATCAGATCCACTCAGGAACAAGCATATATTCTGACCTACTTCCTGCCTCTGTACCTCCTGCCTACATCCAATCAGATGCAAGCATATATCCTGACATATTTCCTGCCCACAAGCCTCCCGCCTACACGTGATTAAACACATCAGGTGCAGATGGATCAAACAAACATCGGACAAACAGGAACTTATTCTTAATGGGAAGCAGAAATTTTAACTTGCAAGATACATGTTTCCCATGTTGGTCTCCCATTAACTTCCAAGGTGTATGGTTCTTGTTCTTGTTTGAGTTTCACATCACAACAACAACCAAAGAAAAATTACAGACCAATCTTCCTGAAGAGCGTAGTCATGAAAGTTCTCAGTAAATATATGCAAACCAAATTCAAGAACTAATCCAAAAGATCGTTTCTAAGACCAGGTTGGCTCCATTCCAGAGGTGTAGGGCTGGCGCAGCATAAGGAAATCGGTAAATATAATCCATCACATGAATTGACTCAAAGGCAGAAGTCGTGTGATCGTGTCAATAAATGCAGAAAAGGCTTTTTTGACAACATCCAGCAGCGTTTGCAATAAATAGCAAGAAGGGAAAAGGAAGAACAGTGTTTCAGTACAGTAAAGGCTACTCACAATAAGCCTACAGCCCCATGTCATAGGCACAAGAGCAAATTTCTGGTCCTCGGCAAAGATTGTTCATGGTCTTTTTAAGGTAGATGATAGAGGGGTTTGCTCACAGATCACACTGTTGTTGAAGGGTTTAACAGGCAAACATGGCACTGGCAGGTCCTGCCCTCCCCCTTCCCTCTCCCTTGCTGAACCATTAGATTCCTTTATTAGGCACTTCCACGGGCCTAAAGCTGGCTGGCCTGCAAGGCCCATCTCCTTATTTTTGCCACTTCCTTAAGCCTGACTCTTTCCTGAGTCTATTCCCCAAGGTCCAGCAGTCAAAATTCCCTGTTTGGCTATACTCACTAACGTGTCCAATCAGAACCTAGCTCATCCTAAAATGGACCTTCCCCCTTTTCCCCTTTAAAAAAAATCACACCAGCAAAGCTATTTGCTGATGTTTCTGATTCAGCCATTGTGACTCTGTTTTGATGTGGTCTGTATCTAGTTGGGGGTTCAGAAGGGAGCACCCCACAGTGCATGGATCCCTTCAATTGTTGCTGTAATAAGCAACCTAAAACAGGCTAACTGTCTTTGTTTAGCTCTGTGCTTTGATGATATGAGTTCAAACAGTATGAGTCAGTCTTCATCAAGGTCCCCATTAGCAGCCAGACTCCTGAAGATGATCATAACAGGAAACTGCTGTAGTGTGGAGGGAATGGCTCACATCTCTTTAGAGTCCTGACATTTTTTTTTCTGAGAGAGCACCGGAATCACCCATGGGTCTTCCACTGCACTGAGAACTAATCCTTAATACAAGAACCTTTGTGGGACTAGCTTAAGCCGCCTCTACACTCTAGCAATTTCCTGCCTGTTAAAATTATGGTATTAAGTGTAAAAAGACAAATCCACTTCGGTTTAAAAAGACAGTGTTTATAGGATTCAAAAAAATCATAGACTCTACAATTGTTTGAACATGTGATTAAAAAGATGCGTGCCGGGTTGGGGATTTAGCTCAGTGGTAGAGCGCTTGCCTAGCATGCGCAAGGCCCTGGGTTCGGTCCCCAGCTCTGAAAAAAAAAAAAAAAAAAAAAAAATGCGTGCCAGCCACTGTACACAAAGGTCAGAGGACAGCTCTTTCTGGTTCTCTCCTGCCACCTTGTGGGATCCAGATGGAAGTCAGGTCACAAGGCAGGAGCAGAAGGGCCTCTAAAGGATAAAATACACGGCCAGCTTTTTCCTGGTGGTTTTATGAGGTATGTAATTTGGAGGCTGCTGTTCCAAACCATATTCCGCTGCTGGCTTTCTGGAGGGATTGGCTTACTTGTCTCCGTGGTGCCACAGAGCAGACACTCTCAAAGCCTCTAGGGGCCCTAGCCAAAGTGCTTAGCACACAGCCACTGAGCTGTGTATCTGACTTCTGTGCTTCTCCCCAGGGATTCCCTAATGGAGGAGCCCGGCCTCCCCTCTGGCATTTCTTTTCTCAAGGGGCGTAACCCCAGGTCCCAGAGGGTGACATTCTTATTTTCTTTCCGGTGGATCCAGGATTCCCGGTGCCTTAAACAACTGCTTTTTCCTGGTGTGTTCTGGTACTATACCATTAGTACCAGAGAGACACTTGCCGGGAAGACATCTGAGTATGTTCTGTACCAATCGCTGAGATGAACTGGAGGACATATGAATCCTAGAAGTACCAAGAGCTTTCGTAAAGCAGAAATTTCTTTTCAGGTTTTGCCACCAGGCAAGGCTAGATTGTATAGACTACGGTAAAATAAATGACCTATTTGTCTTTGCCATACATAAGCGGGCATCAGTAGCACATTTTTGCTGAACCGACATCCTGAAGCACTCCTGTAGTATCAACCACAATCACTGCTAATCAAGCATTTAAAATCAGGTTTCAAAAGATAGTATGTAATTTAGAGCCCATTTGCAGACACTACATGAAGCAATATTTCCAGGTTCTTGCCCTTGTTGGAAAACTTTTGACTTAATCAGTATGGGTGATGGGTCTTTTCAACTGGGGTCTGCATGCTTCACGTTTGCATAATTAGAATCTTTTTAGTTTCCGGTAACAGAAGTTTCAACTCTGGTTGGCTGTAAAATTAAAGAAATTGTGTAGGCCAAATGGCTCAGCAGGTAAAGGCTTTATCTGAAAAGTCTGTGGGCCTCACGTGGTAGACTTCCACAAACACAGCCTTTGTCACTAGTATACAGACACATGCATGCACGCACACCTCCATGCACACAATCAAAAAGTGCGAAAAAAGAGTATCAACGGGCTCGTATAAACAGTAGTTCAACGTTGACTACAATAGATGAGTCAGGGCAACAATAAGTTTTTTATTATAATGTTTTTATTCTTCAGCATACAAAACAATATGTGACTATATCCACCAGCACCCCATTTCATCCCTCAACCTTCCCAATATCTCCCCGAACATATCCTCCTCCCAGGTTCTTCATGTCCATTTTTTTTTTAAACCCAGTGAGTTCAATCAGTACAGCCCATACAAGGATTGGGGTGGGGCATCTACTGTGGCATGGGAATCCTATCAATGGCCACACACTCAAAGGATAATGGTTCTCTTTCCCCAGAAATTGTCTACAGCTAATGGCGTCTATGTAAGGGGTGGGGGTTGCTGAAATTTGGGCTGGCTTCATCTTTGAGGCCCACCTGAACCTCACAGAAGCTTCAAGCCAAATAAGCTACATAGTGTAGCCCTGTTTCAAAGTCATCTATTCGGCATTTTTTATTGTATTGTATTGTATTGTTGTGTGTGTGGGTGTTTTGCCTTTATCTATGTCTGTGTGCCATAGTCATATCTCAGTACTGCAGACCCCAGAAGGGGACACTGAATCCCCAGGAGCTGGAGTTACAGATGCTTGTGAGCCACCATATGGGACCAGGAACCAAGCCCAGGTCCCGTGAAAGAGCAGCCAGTGCTTTTAACATCACTCTGGACTTCCAAAGCAATTTTACAAGGTAAAACACATGCTTCAGAAATGAATAATCTAGTGGTATAAAGGGACTTTGAAGACTGCAGACTTCAGATTTTGAATTGAAATGCAGGACTTGGTGCTGCCAACACACCCTAAGAATTGAAACGCTGAATGAATGGAGAATCCACAAACACGAATGTGAACAACTGAGACAATGTGCAACCTCCGGAATCCAGGAGCCCTACTGCAAGGGGCGCTGAGGAACGCAATGTGGCTGAAGCCTAAGACGATGGCCTCAAAACAGCAATTACGACTGTGCCCATGGGCCTCAGAGAGGACATGAGTAAACCCCTCAGTGAAGTTTTTGGAAAAAGAACAAACAGTTGAATGAAATAAAGAAAACAATCCAAAGCACGAAAGTAAAACCCAACAAAGGTATAGGGTCACTGAGAAAACCCAATCTGGAATAAAGCTGGAAATAAAAAACTTAGGATGTCAAACAAAACCCCAAGAAGTAAGCCTCACCAATAGATTACGAGACATGAGTGAATCTCAATATTGAAGACAAGATAGAATAGTCCAGTCAAAGAAAAAAGTATTCAATTTACATTTATATGCATATATACACACTTTCACGCACACACACACATATACATATACATATACATAAACATGTGTGTGTATGTATATCCAGGCACAAAACAACCAGGAAATCTGTGACGCCAGTGAAAAGAGCAAGTCTATAAATACAAGATCTAGAGGAAGGAAAAGAAACCTAAGTATCTTTTCTAAGTTTTAAACAAATCCATAAAAGAAAATTTCCCCAATCTAAAGAAACAGATGCCTATCAAGGCACAAGAAGCATACAGAAGACCCAATAAACAGGAACAGAAAGGAAACTGTCCAGGACACATAACCATCGGAACACTAAATAAACAGAACAAAGAGAGGATATTAAAAGCTGCAAAGAAAATAGTCCAAGTCACATATTAAGGCAGGCCCATTAGAATAACACCTGACTTTGCAATGGAGACTCTGAAAGACAGAGGAGGGTGGATAAGAGGGAGGAGGGATGGATCCGAGAGGAGCGGTGGGAAGGCAAAATACAGTCAAAATGTATTGTATGAAAAAAGTCATAAAATTTCAAAGATAGTAAATAAGAAATGTTCAAACCATCCACACCCAGGTAACGAGTTGAGGTGATGGGTATGCTATCTCACTTCACAGGGTGTACATATGTCGAAACATCGTGCTGCACACCTTGAATAATCTAACTTTATCAGCCATGCCCCAGCAAGGCTGAAGGTAGGGAGAAAGAAAGAGGAGTCAGATAAGCTGCTAATGCTATTACCAACGGCAGGACCATTGCTAAGAAAGTTTCAAAGGGTACCATTGGTACCTAAGAAAGGAGAAACTAAGAAAATAGAACTAAAAATGTTTTACTAAAGCCGCAAAAAGTATAAAAATTATAAAAGAGAAAAGTAAATGAGAAAACCAGCAACAAATAGAAAACAGCCTGTAAGGTAGACAGCACACTTTCTAACCACACTGATGGTCATTCAGACACACAGCTAACAGACTCAGAAGGAAAAAAACAACCAACTCAACTACATGTTGTCTGTAAGAAACCTGCCTTAAATGTGCAGAAACCTTCACAGTCCAAGGAGAGCTAGGGAGAAGGCAGGCACGCTGCTGTCAACCGTAAGAACCCTGAACAGAGGTATTAACTTCAGGCAGCGAAGACTGTAAAGCAAGGGAAACTCTCAGAGATAGAGAGGTCTGTTCAGAATGACAAAACAGCAGGGTAATTCCCCAAGAACACACAGTCTCCATTGTCTGTGTGGCTAAGAGCAGAGCATCAATATGTGAGAGGAAATCTGATTGTTTTAAAACAAGGCCAAAAAGGCAAATAATACTATGATAAAAGAGTTTAACTGAGCAGGCAGAACATCAGCAAACATAAACTCAATAGCACTCATCAGCTGGAGCTAATTGACATCTGTCACCCTTCATTCGACAGCAGAGTCCACGTTCGCCCACAACCCGCACGGAATTGTCATCAGAGCATGCTCTGTACCAGGACACAGGGCTGGGCACGTTTAGATGGAGAATCATAGCCGAAACCAGTGACAGAAATAATTAGTAAGCGCCAAACTGCTTAGTGATTAAACGTGGCACTTCTAAATATCACAGATGGGCGAGGAAATGACAAATTTAAAAATACTCAGAGCTAATAAAAATGCTGCAATTAGGTTGAAATATATAGCACTGGATGAATGTGTTAGGGGGAAACACACCAAAACCTCTAAAACTAACAAGTCTATGCTTTCACCTTAGGACCTGGTCAAGAAGAGCTCATTGAACAGAGCAAGCCACAACAAAGGAGGAGAACTGGGTTCATTTTCTGCATGGAAAACCAGAAAACAATCGAAGGAGTAAATCTTAGAGCAGAAGTGAGTGACGTCACAAACAGGAGATGGAAAAGGAATATGAAGTCAATCAAGTTAAAAGACGCTTCTGCAAGATGGTCAACAAAGTTGGTGAGTTCTACTCAGACTTGTCATGAGGGCATGGCAGGTATTATTGATATCAGAAACGAGAGAGAGGCATCACTACAGATCCCTTGAACATTAAAAGTATTCAAAAGGAGGCGACTCCTCTTGTGAGAAGGCCATACCTGCATCAAGTGTGTGTGGCTGTCATTTTCTTACGCATCCTGGGCTACACAGTGAATTCTAGGCCAGTGTCAGATCCTGTCTAAAGTAAAAATAAATAAATAAATAATAAATAAATAAAATATAAAAAAGGAGGGAGGGAAGGAAGGAGGAAAGGAAGGAAGGAAGGAAGGATGGAAGGAAGGAAGGAAGGATGGAAGGAAGGAGGGAAGGAAGAGCTATGGAGAGTTAAAACAATCAGCTGCTAGTAGGTTGGACAGGACAGGAGCTGGACAGATAAGCACGGAGGACGTTCAGGCCTGAGCCTTTCTGTATACCTTAGTGGGAGGTACATGTCATCATCCAAATGTCCAATCCGTATAACATGCTCCCACAGAAGCTGGCAGTGACTGCTGTAGCAGTGCAGGTGCAGTTGTAAAGAACAAAATTCTCCTCTTTGGGGAGAGGCTGGCAGTGATGAGGCTACCCTGCCGAGCAGAGCAGAGGCTGAAACTCTTTTCTGCCGAATTTTGCTCTAAGACCCAAACTGCCCTAGAATGAAAAGTCTATTTGAAAAGAAGAAGTTTATGGTATCTATGTAGACAGAGTTAATTATTTAGATATCAACGATTTCAACATATTAACTATAAACTGTCTTTAAGGACAAAAATATAAACCATTTTATTTTTAAAGTAATATTCCTGTGGTTGAGAACGGCTCCTTTTAACATAACTGTAGCCATTTTGTGTTAGTCTCCATTTTGCTCATGAGGTGAAATTAAGTTCAGGTTCTCAGACTCAGAAGTAATTATCCACAGCTAACATTGATAACTGCGAAAAGTTATGGTTGAATTACTTATGCTCTGTTATCTAATGTACCGGAATTCAGATTCGCTGATGATGCTTTGTCTAGATAGCCAAAATGTTGGGTTGCTCCCCTCCTTGCCTTTGAAATTTTTGAACTTGGATTTTCCTATAAAAAGCCTGCTGGTCAGGACAGATGGGTGCCACAATTAGGCTTCCGAGTCCTTTTTGTGGTCCTGAATGTTCAGTCTTGGGATATGCACTCAATAAACTATTCTTGCTTAACTGGGATTGGTGTTCCTATGGTTTGCGTGGTGATTCCTGAACCCCAACACCTATATTGAATCTTTCAGAAAAGTGTAAGAATGAGCGAACATAGACAGATATGGCTAAGGTACTTATTAAGGTGTAATTATTTTGCTCATTTTATTTTTAATGTTCAAAGAATCCTAATGAAGCTTTTTAAAATTATGTAAATGTATTGGATAATTAGCATTTTAAGAAATAATGTTGCTGGAAATTTTTTTCTTAATTTTAAACATCTCGCAAATATAACTAAATTAATTTTCTATTCAATACTAAACACATTTTTAAATGTCAGCTTTTTCACATTACCCTGCCAACAAGGATAATTACTCTCATTTTTTCATGGTGTTGGGTGGTTGCTAGTAGCAACCATAGATATCTGTCTCCCTGTTCACCTCTGATCTGAGAAGCTAACCTCTTCCACTTCTACCCTTCTTACTTAGGAGTAGAAGAGGACATTTGCCGATCCTTCTAGGGAATTTTTTTCTTCCCTGTTTTGTCCAGGCATAGATGATCCGATCTTAATTCTACCACTGGCAAGAATGCTGGAATTAAAGTTTAACAGGGAGGACTTCCTGAGGCTGCAGATCTGTGGGTAGGGATAAAGATGGGTATCTAACAAAATCATGAAAAAGGAAGGGTACCGGGACGCTACAACACTGCACATACACACAGTTTTGTGCATATTGTTAACTAAATTCTACTCATAAAAGCTTTGGAAATTTATAAGTTAACATATGAGTTTTATAAAATAATTGTTGCATTTCCACCTTCATTCATGTCCCATGAATGTTGCTTCATCTCAATGTGTAAACTACTGGAGCATCACTGTTGTCTGCTACTGACACAATTTGACTCAGTTAGAACTAGGATATTCTCTCCTGGCTTTCACTAGTTTCATAGTTTCACTAGGTGTTATTGATGATTTCACTAATTCTATACATGATGTTTGATGATAGCAGAGAGCTCCCTCATGTGCACAAAGGAAAGCACGTTCAGCATCAGGAGGTGGTACAGTTCAGTTCTTTATAGGGTTGTTTGCTCTGCTTAGGGTTTTTATACGTTCTTAGAAAGGATCATTGATGATTCAAACGGTTACTACATTGATGTTTTTATTGTGTCGATTTTGAGTTCTGTGTTTCCAGTTGTATCCTTTGGTTTACACAATTTTAGTATTTTGTCATCCTGTGCTTGGAGCATTCTATATCATTACATAATGTTATTTTTCTCTTCCTGGTATTTTGTGTGTTCTGAGGTCTACTCACACTTGCAAGAACATTGCCACTCCTTGAACATGTGTTTGCATGACAGTTATTTTTCTGATCTTTCACTGTTAATCCATTAACATATCATATATTTTTAAGTAAGTTTCTTATGGTGGGGTTAGGTTGGGCCACTTGTTGAAGATGATATTTTTCCAGCTTTTTGGCATTGTTGTTAAATATTAAATGGCTGAAGTTATGTGTATTCATGTTTGGGCCTATGATTTTATTCTGTTGGTCAATATGATGGTTTTGTGACAAGTCTCGCATTATTTTTACTGCTTTGGCTCTGTAAAATATCTTAAGATCTTCACGATAATCCCTTCAGCATTGTTCTTTTTTGCTTGAGATTGTCTCTCTTGGATCTTTTGTAGTTCCATATGAATTTTAGGATGTTTTCTTTTTCTATTTCTGTGATGAATGACATAGGGATTTTGATTCAGATTTCACTGAATATGTCGTTAACTTTTGGTAAAATGGCCATTTTCATAATATTAATTCTACCAATTGATGAGCATGGGATGTCTTTCCATTTTCTAGTGCCTTTCTTTACCATTCTTCAGAGGTTTAAAGTTTTTATTGTGGAAGTCTTCCGCTTTCTTCATTAGATTTGTTCATAGATATTTTCTTTCCTTTGAGGCTACTGTGAATAGAGTATGTCCATGACTCCCTTCTCTGTACACTTTTTGGTTGATGTTTAGAAAAACTATTGATTTGGGCAAGTTAAATCTGTATCCTGCCAAATTGCTAACTTTGGTTAGCATTTCTAGAATTTTTCTGGTAGAATTTTGGGGATCTCTAATGTATAGTATCATGGTATCTGCAAATAGGAATAGTTCAATTTATTTACCTATTTATAGCCCTTTAATTTCCCTTTCTTGCCTTACTGCTCTAGGTTGTCCTTAGAGAGCAATATTGAAAAGGAGTGCGCATAGTGGTCATCCCGGGTTTATTTCTGACTTTGTTGGGATTGCTTTGAGCTCTTTCCTTTTAGGATGATGTTCGCTGTTTCTTGTATATAACTTTCATCATGTCCAGGTTATGCTCCCTCTAGCCTTTCATCCTCTAGAACATTTATTGTGAAGATCTGCTTGATATTGTCAAACACTTTTTCTGCATTTATGGACATGATAAAGTTTTTAATTCCATTTATGTGATTTGTTAAGTGTATTCATTGTCTTGTATATGTTAAACCATCCTTGCATTTCAAGGGTAAAGCCTACGTATTCTGTTTGCAAGTATTTTATTGAGCATTTGTGATTCTATATTTGTCAGGGATATTGGCCTGTACTTTTTGTTATTGTGCCTTTACCTGGTTTAGTATTAGAGTGATACTGGCTTTGTAGAAATTTCCCCCTCCCTCCCTCCCTCCTTCCTTCCCCCCCTCACTCCCTCCCTCACTCCCTCCTCCTCTTTCTCTTCCCCTTCTCCTCTTTCTCCCTCTCCCTTTCTCCCTCCATTCCCCTTCCTTATCTCCCTCTTCCCTCTCCAGTCTCCTACTCCCTCTTCCCTTTTCTGTGATGGTTTGTATATGTTTGTCCTGGGGAGTGGCACTATTAGGTGTGGCCCTGTTGGAGTGGGTGTGGCCTCGTTGGAGTTGGCTTGTCTTTGTAGGCTGTAAGTATCTCATACTGGCTGCCTGGAAGCCAGTACTGCTAGCATCCTTCAGAGAAGATGTAGAAGTCTCAGCTTCTCCTGCACCAGGCCTGTCAGGATGCTGCCGTGTTCCCACCCTGGTGATAATGGACTGAACCATCTCAACCTGTAAGCCAGCCCCAATTAAATGCTGTCCTTTATAAGACTTGCCTTGACCATGGTGTCTGCTCACAGCAGTAAAACCCTAACTAAGACATTCTCAGAAGGAATGGCTATAAATCTTTTTTGAGTCTGGTACAATTTTGTTGTGAATCCATTTGGGCCTGGACTTTCTTTTTTAAGCTGGAAGGTTTCTTTTTTTAATTACTTTTTCAATCTCCTCATTTGTTATGGGTTTGTTCAGGTTTTGACTTCTGATTTAATTTTGATGGTTTGACTGAATCTAGAAAATCATTAGTTTCTTTTAGATTTCCAGCTTCTTGGAGGACATCTTTCTCTTTCTCTTGGTTAGTCAGGGTCTGTCAATCCTTTTGACTTCTCAAAGCAGTAACTCAAAAGATCCATTGATTTTCTTTGTGTGTTGTTTTGTTTTTATTTCACTGATTTCTACTCTAATTTTTATTATTTCTTACCAGTAACTGGGTTTGGATTTGACTTGTTTCTGTTTTTCCAACTTTTTGAGTTGTGTTGTTAAGCCATTATTTGTGCCCTAATTTTTTAAATGTGCACATTTAGAGATATAAATTTCCTTCCTAGGACTGCTTTCAAAATATCTAAAAAGTTTTGCCATGTTTTCATTTTCATGTAGCTCCAGGAAATGTTTTATTTCTTGGTTTTTCTCATGTCTCATTCAGTAATGAGTTAATAATCATGAGTTTGTAAGTTTACTAGAGGTTTGTTGGCTGTCAATTTTAAGTTGTATTACACTGTGAAAAGATTCAAGGAATGGTTTTAATCTTTTTGAATTTGTAAAGATTTGCTTTGTGTTCTGAGATGTGATCTATTTCAGAAAAGTTTCTGAATGCTGCTGAGTAGAGTGTCATCCTGTACATGTCTGTGAAGCACATTTGATGTGTGGTGTCAATTAATTCTGATGTCTCTGATTATTTTGTCCAGATCATTTGTCTATGGAGAGAGTGGCATTTGGAAATCACCTACTATTTATGGATTGATGTGAATTTGTGACCTTAAATCCAATAGTTCTTAAAAATATGCTATTGGGCACCCCTGAGTTTGGTGAATATATGCTTAGCATAGTAATGTCTTCTTGCTCAACTGTTCCCTTGATTAGAATGAAGCGCCCCACTTAATCTCTTCTGATCAGTCATAGTTTGAAATCTATTTTGTCATATATTAAGGTAAATATGCCTTTTTGCTTCCTGGTGCCATTTAATTGGAGTACTTCTTTTACTTAACTTTAAAGCTAAAATGTGGAATTTTTAATAGACAATAAATAGAGGTATTTTGTTTCTTGATCTACCCAATCAGTCTTTGTTTTATTCTTTTTTTGATTTGAGAATTGAGGCTACTGGTATTTTAAATTATTATTGAAGTGTTAATTGTGGTCATTATATTGATTTTTTTCATGTTGTGTTCTCAGAGCTTTATTTATTTATTTATTTATTTATTTATTTTTTATTAACTTCAGTATTTCTTATATACATTCCAAATGTTATTCCCTTTCCCGGTTTCCGGGCAAACATCCCCCTAACCCCTCCCCCTCCACCTCTATATGGGTGTTCCCCTCCATATCCTCCCCCCATTACCGCCCCCCCCCCAACAATTACATTCACTCGGGTTCAGTCTTGGCAGGACCAAGGGCTTCCCCCTCCACTGGTGTTCTTACTAGGCTATTCATTGCTACTTATGAGGTTGGAGCCCAGGTCAGTCCATGTATAGTCTTTGGGTAGTGACTTAGTCCCTGGAAGCTCTCTCAGAGCTTTTTTTGTGTGTTAATAATTAAGGCCTCATATTTCTTTCCACTGTCTCTCTGCTGTACTCATTTCTCTTTTAAGCCTGAAATACTGTTTTCTGTACTTTCTGTAGGGTTAGTGTACTAGATATACATTTTTAAAAGCTGTTTATATTGAGGAAATAATTTATTTCTCCTTCAAATATGGCAGATAGTTTTGCTGGGTATATTAGTCTAGGTTGGCAGCCATAGTCTGATAGGACTTGGGATGCATTGCTCCAAGCTCTTTTGACTTTCTAAGTTTCCATTGAGAAATCAGCTGTTACTCTGATGAGTTTTTCTTTAGATGTGGCTTTTTTTTCCCTCTCAAACCTTTCAATACACTTTCCATGTTATGTAAACTTAATGTTTAAACATAATTCGCTGTGGGGATCTTCTTTATTATCTTAAGTATTTGGTGTCTGGGTGCTTCTGGTTTCTAAATGAGCATCTTTCCTTAGCTTGGGGATGTTTCCTTGTATGATCTTGGTGAAGATATGGTCTACGCCATTGACTTGGGATTATTCTCTCTTGTCTATGTCTATAATTCAAAGGTTTGGATTTTCATGGTGTCCCATTCCTGTGTTCTCCTTCTCTTTTGTTTTTGGATGGTTGGTTTTGTGAAGTACGCATATTCCTTGCTTATTTGGGCTTAATCTTCTACTTTATTTTCAAGTACTGATATTCTGTCTTTTGCTTGATTCACTTGACACGTATGGCTTTTCTTTAGATTTTTTTTAGTTAAAATTAAGTTATTGGGTGTTTCAATTCCATCTTCATTTCCGCTTGAGTCCTTGTCAATGATTCTGTTTCCTTATTGAATTCCATTCTCAAGTCCTGGATTGCTCTTGCCTGTCCATCAGCCTTGCATTAGTATTTTCTTGGGCGTCACTCAGGTTTTTATTCTCCTAAAGTTCTTTCTCTTTTAAATTTGTATCTTTTTAAACTCCTTAAATTATTTGATAAAGTTTGTAGTTGTTGTTCTTTTTTGTTTTAAGATTTATTTATTTTATGTATATGAGTACACTGTTGCTTTCTTCAGACACACCAGAAGAGGGCAGCAGATCTCATTACAGATGGTTGTGAGCCATCATGTGGTTGCTAGGAATTGAACTCGGGACCTCAGGAAGAACCGTCAGTGCTCTTAACCACTGTGTATCCTATAGTTCATCTAGGAAATTCTCATTGCTGCACATTTCTACAGGGCCAGCAGGTTATGGAGAAAGGATATTGGCTGGATCTTTCATACTGTTGGTATTTCTGCAATGGGATTTGGACACGTGGGTTTCTTTGGCTACTTGTAAATCTGATATGGATAGAGCAGGTTGGGGCAGATAAGAGGATGTTGGGGGGAAGGGTTTTCATAGTTATTGGAGGTGGATTGGGTGGAATAATTCAGGTGGACCAAAGGGACTGGAGTGATTTATGGGATGTTCCTCCTCATCCAAGCTAGGGGTGTGGAGATAGATATGGCTGGGTACAAAGGTTGGATGTGGTATGGGAGGGGCCTGTGAGTTGGAACATAGGCAGGACCATCAAAGCAAAAGCCTAGAAATCAGTTGCAGGGCAGGCAGAAGAGACCTGACTAAGTTGAGAAACTCATTACGGGACCTGGGCTGGATCTGGTGGGTTGGGGAGAAGGTATGAATGGAGAAGAACAGGGAGACTCACTGGACTAGACTCTGGAGAAGTATGTGGGAGATCTGTTTGAGTGGAGAGGTTGGATTCAGTGCCTATGAATATGATTTTAACAATGCCAAGTACTTGGTAATTAAGATTTCATCCAATTTCAATAACAAATACATGTACGTATATACATGTGTATATATTTTAATCTTTCTGCAATTAAAGTTTTAAAGTAGTAGAAATAGTAGCCTAATACATCTGATAATATTGTTAAGGGTTACTTGGGTTGATTAATTAAGTTTATCACAATTATAAATCATGCTTGCTCCAGTTCTACAAGGACCCCACCACAGTCTTTGGGATGGAGGAAAATCACGGGTTTCCCATGTGCCCCTATTTTGGCCTCATCACTCAGACTGCGGATCTTCTGTTTCTTCAGATCCATCACAGCTGCATTTATGTTGTCCACCTGGAAAAAGGAGAAAAATATATCTGAGATCACAAAATACCAAATGCTACTGTATGGCTTGAGCTCGTGCCATCTGCTTCCTCTGCCTTTGGACTGGACTATTCTTAAATCATCACACGTGCTGGGGTAGGGAAGCTCAGATATGAAGCACTTGCCTAGAGGAAAGGGAGCCAGCTCTGAGTTCCATCCTCAGCACCAAAAGAGAGAGAGAGAGAGAGAGAGAGAGAGAGAGAGAGAGAGAGAGAGAGAGAGAGAGAGAAAACAGCAACAACAACAACAACAACAACAAACAAACAAACAAACAAAAAAAAACCCAAAAAACAAAAATAAGCCTAATTTTTTCAGTGGAAAAAATATGAAAATTGCAACATAAGGTAATTTTTATATTGGTGGATGTTCCTTTCTGGAACCTATATTTCATATATTATACTTCATGGATTTCTTTTAATATTGAACAAAGAAAATTTTTTCTGAGGGAGTTGGGTTTCTTATCTATAATGAAAAAAAGAGGAGGTTGTTAAGTATGGGTCTTAAGTTCCCCAAAGATTCCTTAGTAAACACTTACTCCCCAGGTTGGTGCTGTTGGACGATAGTGAGCCTTTAGTAAGCAGGCCTTAGAGGGAGGTCTCTGGCCATTATAGCTATGCCTTTGAAGAAGACAGTGGGGCAACAGTTGGCCCCCTTCCTGGTGTTCTTTGCTCCTGCCATGGTGTGCTTATCCTAAGAAAGGAGGACAATAAGTCATAGATGAGGACCTCAAGTCAGTGAGTCAGAATAAACCTTTCATCTTTCTAAGTTCATTGTCTCTGCTATTTCTCACAGTGAAGGAAATCTACTAGAACAAACATCTACTATGTGAATTGATTAGAGATTAAAATGAGATGACCAATAGGGTCTTGGCAGTCTGCACATAGTAGGTACTCAGCAAATATGATTTTCTGACCCCACCCTCCACAGAACTCCTACCTGGTTATGACCTTTGTGATTAAAACTATAAATGACAAAGCTGTTATCAAAGTGCTGCTCTCCATATGACTTATGTTTATTTGCAGTGTAGGAAAGGAGGATCAGACAAGTGATGGGGACAGCAGGAGCTTCACATGAGACTGGATCAAGCTGCAGGTGCCAGGGAGAGTTTATGCAATTTTGAATGACAACTCATGTATTCTGCAGGGTTACATACAGAAATACAGTATGGTGGTTCGAATATGCTTGTCCGAGGGAGTGGCACTATTAGGAAGTGTGGTCTCATTGGAGGAAGTTTGTCATTGTGGGGGTGGGCAATGAGACCCTCCTCCTAACCATGTGGGAGCCAGTCATTTATTGGCCTTCAGAGGAAGATGTAGAACTCTCAGCTCCTCCTGCACCATGCCTGCCTGGATGCTGCCATGCTCCCCCTTTGATGATAATGGACCGAACCTCTGAATCTGTAAGCCAGCCCCAATTAAATGTCATTCTTATAAGAGTTGCCTTGGTCATGGTGTCTGTCTGTTCACAGCAGTACAAGCCTAACTAAGACATATATCCATGTGGAATCAATAACACTTACACAGAAACAAGCACACCCAGAAACAGTTGTGAGCTGAGATGTGGAATAGAAACAGAGTCCAACAGAAGAGCAATTAGTACTCTTGGCAAAACGACCTCT
Source organism: Rattus norvegicus (assembly GCF_021556685.1). Lineage (NCBI taxonomy): Eukaryota > Metazoa > Chordata > Mammalia > Rodentia > Muridae > Rattus > Rattus norvegicus. The sequence goes on along the minus strand of NC_141534.1, from coordinate 130,552,306 downwards.
CCAACCTCAGGTAATAGAAACTGTTTTTTAAAAATGGTGTGGTATGTCAACCCACATATATTTAAGTAGTCCCAAGAGCTGAAGCTATAGCCATAAGTTGAGGTTGATGCAACTTTCTACTTATTAAGTAGGACTTTGCATGATGGCTACTTTCCAAAGAGAGAATGTGGTGGGTAAAAAAGAATGGCTACTTTACAGTGGTAAAAATAGACTGACTTCTCAGGTAGATGGGCAAGGTTAATGTCAAAAATGACATTAACAGTGTCTTGTTGACTGTGTCCTATTTATTGATGTGAGGCAGTGAGAATAACATTCATCTTTCCAAATCAACAATCTCAGTCCAACCAGGAGGAAAAGAGCAGGTTCCTCTCAATGACAGACAGTTTAAAAGCTTTTCTGTGTCAAGGCCACCGCCAACAAGCAAAGTCTGAGAAAATGTCATGGACAGGAGGAGTCCAAGGGGACGTGGCAGCTAAATTTAATATGAGACTCTGGAACAATAAAAACAAAAAGTACTCTGAAGCCGGGCATGGTGGCACACACCTTTCATCCTAGTACTCGGGAGGCAGAAGTAGGTGGATCTCTGTGAGTTCAAGGCCAGCCTGGTCCTCGGAGTGAGTTCCAGGACAGCCAAGGCTACATAGAGAAACCCTGTTTTGAATAAACAAAAACAAAAGCGAAAAAGGCTCTGGATAAAAGTATGAAAGTCTGGACCAAATCAAGACTTCACTAATAGTGGCTGAACTTGGGTTCATTTAGCCTAACAAACGTATCGCACTCACATTAGGAAGTTCCTTAACACAAACAATGTGAAGAAATCAGTTCCATGTGTAATGACTGAATCTTGTTCAATACTGCCTAGAGAAGTCAACTGTAAAATGACATCTATAGCTCGACTTTCTAGTTTGACTTATAGACTGTAGATAGATGCTCATTTCAGAGAGCTGCCTTCAATTCTGATTGCCGTAATGTCATCTAATGAGCGCCTGTTTGATAGTTAAAGGCGAAATGGCACAATGGAAAATTACTTTGTGATGGTTTAACAAAGAAACAAGACGTGATGAGATCTTAATAACTGTTAGATCTGGGTGGTAAGAATTTAGGGGTTCATTATTTTCCTACTTCCTATGTTGAAATATTATAATGTTAAGTATAATGCCTTTTGATAACTTCTATTCAAACTATGACAAAATTTATAGAACATTCTACCCTAGCACAAATATCTACAGTTTAGATGTTGTAACCTAGTGTGTTAGTTAATTGCCCATAATCCAGGGCGTAATCCTAAACTAAATGCTTTAGTTAGCTTTCGTTCGTTGAGATAAAATATCATGACCAAAAGCTGCTTGGGGAAGAAAGGGTCTATCTCCTCTTACAGCTCACAGATCACACTCTATCGCTGAGGAAGTCAGGACAGGAACACTGCTTACTAGCTTGCTCCTCCTGACTTGTTTTCTGGTTGAGACCAATCCAAGTCTTTCTAGACGCTCTGATGAAAGGACAAAGGGAATAGTAGTTCAGTGTCCGATTCAGCTTTCTGCTGACCTTGGCCATTTATACAAGACTTCCTCCTCCCAGGTTTGCTTTTGTCTTCTTATTTATTTATATCCTTAACACCTCACTCACTGGGACTCCTATTCTTGAGGGTTTGGGTCATTTTCTTAAACACCTTGGGACTACCTGCCTAGTTGTGGCACCATTCACAATGCTCTAGGTCCTCACACATCAATTGTTAACTAAGAAATACTCCAAAGGTTTGCCTTCAGGTTGATCTTAGGGAGGCGTTTCCTCAGTTGAGGTTTCTTCCTCTCAGGTGACTCTAGTTGACGAAAACATAGCCAGCACACTAGCGAACACTTCTAAAATATAACAGTTACATTTAAAAGAAATCTTAATATTGGACCAGAATATATTAAGAAATCTTAATATATTCTGTCTTTCTATTATGTTGCTGTGAAATTTTCAATTATTTTTTATATTAATTTGTTTTTAATTATATGTCTGAGTGTAGTATGCGCATGGGCGTGCATGTGCCTGCAGGTCTTCTGGAGTGGATTTACAGGAGATTGTAAATGGTTCTGACAACCAAACTCAAGTCTTCTGTAAGAGCAGCAAATACTATTAACCACTGAAGCATCTCTCTAGACCAGGAGTTCTCAAGCTTCTTAGTGTTGCAACTCTTTAATAGAGTTTATCATTTTATGGTAACCCCAACTATACAATTATTTTTATTGGTACTTCAAAACTGTAATTTTACTACTTTTATGAATTATGATGTAAATACCTGTGTTTTCCCATGGTCTTAGGTGACCCTGGTGAATGGTCATTCGACGCCTCTGTAGGGGTTATGACTACAGGTTTAGAACCACTGCTCTAGCTCCAAATGTACAATTCTTTATGAATACTATGGATTTATGTTTGACAATTACAAAAGTGTTGAGGCCTTTTGTTCCACGCCTGCTAGCTATTTCATATTGTGGCTGTAACATGTCTGCCGGTCATTGACACACACACAAAAAAAAATAACTTAATTCAGAGCAGGGTCATGCTGACCTCATACCCTGTTATATTCTGAATGTTATGAGGTTTGTTAATATTAAGAAATCCTACAACTATAAGTGTCACATAGGACCCATCAAATTAAAGGTCAACATGAACTGTTACGTATGTCTAAAATGGCTTGAGTCAGGGCCAACCACTGGGCAGCACTTCCAGCACTTGCGTTTGAGCTCATTGTGGTTTTTGTGGTTTTAGCCTTTATAAGCTGGCCCTGAGAAATGTCCAGAGACCAGCTTTGAACTGTTGCCCTGGTCAATCAGTCTTTAGGTGTATGTTTGATAAACTATCCCTGTCTCACTGAGATCTGTATCCCTGTGATTTGTGGGGTGACTCCTGGACTCCAACAAAAAGAATAAAATAAAACTGTTTTTCATTTTCTAATTGAAAGTACTTGTAGTAGCTATGTAAGAAATGTAAACAAAACAACAACGAAACAAACTTGCTTTGGGAAACGAATTCTTGCCCCGTAAGTAATAAAAAAAATATGGTCAATAGCAATGCATTTTTAAAAGCGTCTTTGCTGCCCTGAAAGCACTTGCAGATCAGTTAGCTCCCTGGGGTCCTGCGCATCAGTACAATAAACCTGGGCTATCTGATCCCCACGTTAGCTTCTTACCAGCAACTGAGTGTGTTAATGTGAGTATGGAGCAGAGGTTGAGTTTTCCCATTTGGTGCTGAGTTAAGAATGACCATCATCAATGCTTTAAAATGTTTGGGTTATGGGGTTGGGGATTTAGCTCAGTGGTAGAGCGCTTGCCTAGCAAGTGCAAGGCCCTGGGTTCAGTCCCCAGCTCCAAAAAAAAAAAAAAAAAAAAAAAAGTTTGGGTTATCATAATTAGGATTCAAAATATTCAGGTAAGTTTTCATCGCCTTAAGTGCTCAGTGGTCACACTTAAAAATGACAGTGTGACTCAAACTAATAGAAGAAAAACTAGGGAAGCATCTGGAACACATGGGCACTGGAAAAAATTTCCTGAACAAAACACCAATGGCTTATGCTCTAAGATCAAGAATCGACAAATGGGATCTCATAAAACTGCAAAGCTTCTGTAAGGCAAAGGACACTGTGGTTAGGACAAAACGGCAACCAACAGATTGGGAAAAGATCTTTACCAATCCTACAACAGATAGAGGCCTTATATCCAAAATATACAAAGAACTCAAGAAGTTAGACCGCAGGGAAACAAATAACCCTATTAAAAAATGGGGTTCAGAGCTAAACAAAGAATTCACAGCTGAGGAATGCCGAATGGCTGAGAAACACCTAAAGAAATGTTCAACATCTTTAGTCATAAGGGAAATGCAAATCAAAACAACCCTGAGATTTCACCTCACACCAGTGAGAATGGCTAAGATCAAAAACTCAGGTGACAGCAGATGCTGGCGAGGATGTGGAGAAAGAGGAACACTCCTCCATTGTTGTTGGGATTGCAGACTGGTAAAACCATTCTGGAAATCAGTCTGGAGGTTCCTCAGAAAATTGGACATTGAACTGCCTGAGGATCCAGCTATACCTCTCTTGGGCATATACCCAAAAGATGCCTCAACATATAAAAGAGACACGTGCTCCACTATGTTCATCGCAGCCTTATTTATAATAGCCAGAAAATGGAAAGAACCCAGATGCCCTTCAACAGAGGAATGGATACAGAAAATGTGGTACATCTACACAATGGAATATTACTCAGCTATCAAAAACAACGAGTTTATGAAATTCGTAGGCAAATGGTTGGAACTGGAAAATATCATCCTGAGTGAGCTAACCCAATCACAGAAAGACATACATGGTATGCACTCATTGATAAGTGGCTATTAGCCCAAATGCTTGAATTACCCTAGATCCCTAGAACAAACGAAACTCAAGACGGATGATCAAAATGTGAATGCTTCACTCCTTCTTTAAATGAGGAAAAAGAATACCCTTGGCAGGGAAGGGAGAGGCAAAGATTAAAACAGAGACTGAAGGAACACCCATTCAGAGCCTGCCCCACATGTGGCCCATACATATACAGCCACCCAATTAGACAAGATGGATGAAGCAAAGAAGTGCAGACCGACAGGAGCCGGATGTAGATCGCTCCTGAGAGACACAGCCAGAATACAGCAAATACAGAGGCGAATGCCAGCAGCAAACCACTGAACTGAGAATAGGTCCCCTGTTGAAGGAATCAGAGAAAGAACTGGAAGAGCTTGAAGGGGCTCGAGACCCCAAAAGTACAACAATGCCAAGCAACCAGAGCTTCCAGGGACTAAGCCACTACCTAAAGACTATACATGGACTGACCCTGGACTCTGACCCCATAGGTAGCAATGAATATCCTAGTAAGAGCACCAGTGGAAGGGGAAGCCCTGGGTCCTGCTAAGACTGAACCCCCAGTGAACTGGTCTATGGGGGGAGGGCGGCAATGGGGGGAGGGTTGGGAGGGGAACATCCATAGGGAAGGGGAGGGGGGAGGGGGATGTTTGCCCGGAAACCGGGAAAGGGAATAACACTCGAAATGTATATAAGAAATACTCAAGTTAATAAAAAAAAAAAAAAATGACAGTGTGGGGTTGGAGAGAAGGCTCAGTGGTTAGAGCACTTGTTCTAGCATAGGACCTGGTTTTGGTTCCCAGCACCCAAGTGGCGGTTCACAACCATTAGTAACTCCAGTTCCAAGGGGATCTAATACCCTCTTCTGACCTCTGTGGTACCAGGCAGGCAAGTCATACACGTACAAACATGCCAGTAAACACTCATAAAATAAATCTAAAAAAATTAAACAGCAATGGTATTTTCTTTACCTAGGACCCTTAAGGCGCATAAGTCTCGGTCTGACAAACAAGCAAAATTGTATGAACAAGTAACAATGTGCCACTTTTAATAGTTCATGTTAGTTTGATCGATTTAACAAGAAACTTCGTTTTACATAAAAATATAATTTTGCTAATTGCTCTCAATAATAAATGAATTCGATCTTCAACCTGATTTAAATCTATTAGAGCAAAGTGGGAAGTCTGGATTAAACATTTATGTTTCAATCCTACCCTAAAGGCTAGATCTAAGTGAAATGCACAAATATAACATTATTCTGACTAGGGCGGGACTGAGTGCTCAGCAGTTAAGAGAGCAAACTGCTTTTCTACACCCAAGCTCTGTTCCCAGAGTTCGGTTCCCAGCACCCATGCTGGGTGGCTTAGCACCACCTGGAAATCCAGCTCCATGAGACCCAGTATCCCCTTCTGGCCTCCGCAGGCCCCTAGAATAATCAATCTTTTAAACATCGTTTCTGCAGAGGCTTCCTGTGTATTCCTAGGACCACTTCAGATGACGCCCGTTACTTGAGCTTCCTTATTTGCCGTAAAGCCTGGTAGAGGCTCTGTGCAGCGTTTCCCAAACGCTGAGTCCACCGGTTGACAGCGAAACACTCTTTATGCCTCTATTTAAGGACAGGTGCTACAGTTTTGCTCTTCCCCCAGAAGCCTGATCTCCAGCACATAGGAGGCAGCGGAACCTGTAGGAGGTGGGACCGTATGGGAGGAAGTTGGCTCGGTGGGGTTATGCTCTTGAGGGATGATGGCATACTGCCCTTTCATCTCTTTCTGTAATAAAATACACTGATAGAACAATGTTGGTATGAAGTGAACCCTCACCAAACTGTCCACCTGTTTGTCTGCTTTGCACCATTCGCTGTAAATGTTTCCGTCCCATGAAATCTCCACATCTAGGAGACTGTGACACAAACCTATTGCGGAAGGATTTCCTGAGGAAGGTTATTGCCAAAAAGAAAACAGACTTTTAAAAAGTTATTTCGCCATGTTGCACTATCCTTGAGCGGGTAGGGTTAAGCGACGCTCCTACCTTAGCATCTAGTGTGGATGGGAAAACAGGTGTGTGACACCACTGGACTAGACCGACATTATTATCCGTGTGGCCATATGCAGGTCAGAGGTCAATGTCTTCTTCAATCACTCTCTACCTCTTTTTGAGGCAGGGTTTCTCATGGCCCTGGAGTTCTCAGATAAGTCTAGGCTAGCAGAGCAGTGAATCCCAGGGACACCCCTGTCTCTGCTCAGTATCGGGACTGTAAACAAGGGCCACCACACTGGCTTTACAAGGAGCTGGGGGTCAGGTTCATGTCCTCGAGCTTGTGTGTCATGCATACTAAGCTTTTTTCTAGAATTTTTGAAAGTAGACTTTTTCTCTCATTGGTTGAAGAACATTCTCAGGATGAAGGGGATAAGTTATCTTGCTACCCTTTTACATTAAAATCCCATAACTTTCATAAGGCATAGATGGTTCAATGAAAAATTCTGTTAAACACAATACATAAATAGGAAAACAGCCCATCTATTATGTGACCATGCCAACATCAAAAGTATAACTGGTGCTGCATATTTTAAGCATTTACCTATCTAACAAAAGTAATAGTTTTCTTATATACTTTTTCTCATCAACCTACAAGTAAGACAACCTTTAAATCAAACCTAATATTCTTCCTGAATAAACATCTGGTCCCCATTACTGCCACTCACCTGGTTAACCAACCCCTTTGAGGCTACCAGGCTCCCTTCCCCAGCAATGTCTATACCGAACTGCTCCAGCATGTATGTGGCTGTGCTCCTCCCTTGTAGTTGCCACTCATCATGCTACTATACATCTCCCCTGCATGGAAGCATGTCTCTCTCTCTCTCTCTGATAGTGTAGACTCTCCTTATCCAGTTTGTTTCTTCCCAATATCTGACCAATGAATCTACCCCCATGGCTAACACACACTCAGGTGCTCCATACTATGCCAACTCACATGAGGTCACACATTTCATACCACTTGGTGTTTTGCTCCCTATGCTAATCTCCACATCCTCCTGCAATGATCTGCACTACATATGACTAGCCCTGAGCCTCCCTGGTAACCAAAACCCTCCCTAAATACACACACACACACACACACACACACACACACACACACACAAATCTGTCACTGCTCTTCCTCAAACCACAGAGATTTCAGGAACCAATCCTGTGTGGACCTCTCAGTATGTATGGCTTCCACTCACTGTACAGAGCTGTGTCTCATCTGTTCAAGCTGTGTCACACGGTAACAGAGCCTGGACACGTTACAATCAATAGATGTTGACTGCACACACTTCCAGAGCCATAAAGTGTGCCCACATCAGACACTACACAATCAGAGGTTTCAAATGAAGTCCCAGTGAGAAAGAACATATCTGACACTAAACAGAAGAAATCCAATTCTCCAGTGAGTGGGCTGATGATAACAAAAGAAAGGATGGTATTATGAAAGAAATGGCAAAAGGCATAGTACACTAGAGAACTATGAACACCTACAGAAGTGTAGCTCTTCACATCCCACCCAGAATGACTCCATTTTATGGCCAGCTGCATTAATCTGTCTATAATCCAGACCGCAGAAAAACAAAGGCATCATCCATGGGACAATGATTTCTGAGGCCAACAGAAGCCCCAGTAAGAGCAAGAACAGATTGCGTGTAAGTCTAACTTTGCTGGCTCTGTGTTTGCTTGTGTCTTGTTATCTAAGCCCACAGTCACTTCTACTGCTTTAATACTAAGTGCTCTAAGTCTCTGGCATCGGTTCTGCTGTAGAACAATTATTATAAAATAAGGGTTTGGTAGACAGGGTACTGGCAATTTTGTAATTAGATGCTTTCTCCTTAGCCGTCCGCCACCTGGTAAGTGAACCCTAATTAAACCCATTCTACTCATCAAGGTGGGGTTGGGTGTTATTCTTTGGGCTGTTGAAGCCCTTGAAAGACAGAAATTTCTTTCATGTCTCCCCAGAAAGGTCATGTAATAAAAAAGACACATATGTCTTAAGGTGTATATGACCAAAATGCTAAAGAAAGCTGAGGGAAAACACGTGATGTGGTGCTTATGAACCTTCTACCTTGTCGAGTTTCAATCCTCTTGAATCTCCTCACGTTCACGAGGGCTAGTCATCTATGTATCTGCTTCGTGCGTATGTGAATACTGCTGCTCCCAACTTCCTCTTTTCTGGTAATTTGAAATTCAAATCATTTTAGAGCTTTGAAAATTTTTCCACATTGTCCTTTCCCTCAGAACACATTCATGGTTATAGCTCTTTGAAAACATGGCTCTTCCCATTAAGAGTCAGGATCTGGGAGCTAGTGAGATGACTAAGCAGTTAACATTTGGCTACTCTTCCAGAAGTTCCATTCCCAGCACCCACATGGCAGCCCACAATCATCTGTAATTAAAGTTACAGGGGATTCGGTGCCCTCTATGCCTTCTTCTGTCCTCTTTTGATACCGGGTACATATATACACAAGTAGGCAAAACACTTATACATACTTTAGAAAAAAATAATAGTCAGGATCTAGGGCTTGGTCTCAAAAAAGGCCTGCTTTAAACCAGCAGGCAATGGCAGAAGGCTCCATCAGAAGGGACCACAAAGTCATCCCTGGTTTTGTGCAGATAGACATATATATACTCAGAAAGAAAGAAATCCAGCTATCCTCAGGACTATGCTTAGCCTGCCAAGCCAAAGAGGTCTCCAGTAGGCCCTCCTATTAAAAAAAAGTTCAGCTGAGCTCCAAGACGTAAGAGTGCCCTCACTACTAGTCACAAGAGTGAGGCGTCTGGGACAGCACGTGTGTCACATGAGAAACTTTGAGCAGGAACTGTGCCACAGAGCTCCAGCTCCCTGACTCATTCTCCTGGGCAAGCCAAGTACTGCCCATTCCACTCCACACCATGGCCGGGGGAACTGGACCAGTGACCACAGAGGAGGCTCTCTCTGAATGGACATTGTCACATTTTTATCATTTAGAAGACAGTTCAAGACCCAAGTCCTTCAGCCAGAGTAGACTGGCTATAGTCCTGTGATACACTGAGTGAAATCTCAACATTTGCACTCACAAATATGCTTTTTGTTCAAGGAAAGGCAAGAACTTTTGCTTGGCATTCTCTAAGGAACCAAGCGCCTTCCGCCTTGCGACACCACAATCTGAGAATGCCACAGCTCCGAGAGACATAAATAACAACCCTTCAACATCTTCACCTTTCTGTCTATTCAGAAAGAAGGGGAGGCTGTCTTTGCAATACCTCTTTTCTAAAACTGCCAAGTTGGGGCTGGAGAGAGAGAGGACTCAGTGGTTGCTGCTCTCCCAGAGTCCTGGAGCTCAGTTCTCAGCACTCGTGTTGTGGTTCACAACTATGGCTATAACAACCCCAGTCACAAGGGATCTTATGCCCTCTTCTGGCCTCCACAGGCACTGCAAGCATGCATGCATGTAGTGCACAGACATACATGCAGGCAAAACACCTATACACATAAAATAAATCCTAAAAAATAAATAAATAAGAGCAGAGACATAAATAAATATTGCAGAGATTGACAGCCAAGTCTGGCCCAGATGGATGCTCTCCATCTTCCTTCCAGAAGCCTTTCTTCTTCCAGCAGCACATGGAGCTGCCTAGACATAGATTACTTATCCCAGTTTCTCTTGTGGCCAAACAGACCACTGGATTAAGTTCAGGTCAGCGGACGAGTGTCCGACTGTAGTAGTGACTGAGCACTTTCTACGCTGTCACCTACCTCCATTTTACGCTCATAACATTTCTATTCCCCTCTTCCAATCTCCACTTGTGAATCTGCTGCTACTTTACTGGACTCCCACTTTACTCTGCTGAACTTCTGACTCACAGCTGGCCTCCTTTGATGACATGAGCTCCCTTGATGTGGAGCGTAGACCACACAGTGTAGGAGAAAGTCGAGTAGACTCAAAGGCAGATGGTCCAGCTTTTCATCCTGGGGGGTTCCACCATCTACTGACAAAATGTACAGCCAAAGTAATCTCCCAAGAATGAACGAAATGGTAGGCATCAGGCCTGTGTAGTTTCTGGTCTCATGTAGATAGCTTCCCCAACCTCAGCTTTTAAGGTCTGATCACACAATGAAGGCATCTGGCCTCATGGCTAAGACCACATTCCGGAAATAGAACAAATCTGGGTTTGAACCCGAGCCCTGCCCTGTACGTCTAATGTCACTGTCAGCACGTTAACCAAGTCTTGGTTTTTGCACCCATCATATGGGTCAGCAGCATCCTAACAGAGCAACTATGAGAGGGAAAGAAAGTGATGTGCATAAGTACTTCATATATGCCAAAGGCTATGTCATGTATTTGCGAGCTCTTAGGAAGGCTCTCAGCCTTTTCCCCATGCTAGTCCCTCTGCAGCAGCAGCTCTGTCCTCCTAGCCTCTGGGGAATTCCTTCAGTCACATAGCAATGCCCCGTGATACCATCTAGCTCCTTGACCTGAGCAATCACCTTCAACTCACTTGCATTACTGAGAAGACACACATCTTAATTCCCATATTATAGCACAGTCCTCTTGACTGTTCAAATACCCCCTCTTCACTGGGGACATGATATTTACTTTGCTGAATTCCAGGTACTTGGCAGAACATAGACACTCATGTATGAATACATCCTTGACTTCATTCTAGTCAACCTAGCCCTCCTCTGCACTAGGACTGGGGTTTTTACCATTAACTTTCTGATTATGTTCAGCCAATGAATTGTCCTATCAAATTATTTTAAACTAAAACCTAATCGGCATCTCTGGTTAGCCTAACAGTCAACTATCCAAACACGACCCATCTACAGATAACTATTCTTTAATGAGAATGCTTTGTTCAAACATCTCTTCGTGTTTTCTCAGACACTGTTGGCAAAGTGTAGTTTAGGAGATTATAAAATTCAGGGCTTGGAGAGACGGTGCAGTGAGTCAATGTGCTTGTCACTAGTCCTGATGACCTGAGTTTGAATCCCAGAGCGCACACGACGGAAGCAGAGAGCTGACTCGTGAAAGCTGTCCTCTGACTTCCACATGCACGGCATGGTGTTGGGAGTGCGGTCGTTTTAAAAAAAAAATCACTGCCCCACATGTGGCCCATACATATACAGCCACCCAATTAGACAAGATGGATAAAGCAAAGAAGTGCAGACCGACAGGAGCCGGATGTAGATCGCTCCTGAGAGACACAGCCAGAATACAGCAAATACAGAGGCGAATACCAGCAGCAAACCACTGAACTGAGAATAGGACCCCCGTTGAAGGAATCAGAGAAAGAACTGGAAGAGCTTGAAGGGGCTCGAGACCCCATATGTACAACAATGCCAAGCAACCAGAGCTTCCAGGGACTAAGCCACTACCCAAAGACTATACATGGACTGACCCTGGACTCTGACCACATAGGTAGCAATGAATATCCTAGTAAGAGCACCAGTGGAAGGGGAAGCCCTGGGTCCTGCTAAGACTGAACCCCCAGTGAACTAGACTGGTGGGGGGAGGGCGGCAATGGGGGGAGGGTTGGGAGGGGAACACCCATAAGGAAGGGGAGGGGGGAGGGGGATGTTTGCCCGGAAACCGGGAAAGGGAATAACACTCGAAATGTATATAAGAAATACTCAAGTTAATAAAAAAAAAAAAAGGAAAAAAAATCAGTAACTAAAAATGATTTTGTTTTATGATAAGCAATAAGGTATTCGGCTTTTTAAGGGTAGCACAGAATTATAAGTACACTTTGGCTGGGATGTAGCTCAGGGTCTAGCACAGTCTTAGCCTACATGAGGCTCTCAGTTCAATCCCTGGCTCTGCAACCAAAACCTTGCCAAGTTAATGAAATTCCTATTTAGCAAGCTTTCTCCATGTTGCCTAATTGCCTCACAGTGACGGTGAAAAAGCACTTATATTCCTATAAGAATAGCCACAAGAGAGGCCACATTCAATCCCTACAACCACTTCGGTGGCCTGTTTTAAATCTACTGGATCTAGTTGTCCTCAAAACTCATCAATATTATTGTTATAGTTTCCTAAAAGGAAAGAGAATGAGTGGTGTGTGTGTGTGTGTGTGTGTGTGTGTGTGTGTGTGTGTGTGTGTGTGTGTGTGTGTAATAACAGTACTGTTCCTTTAAAAATGCAATAAAAGATTCTGGTCAAATGTAATCTTCAACAGCACAAAGAGCATGTGTGCGTGAGAGATTTCAAAGAGCAGACATTAAGATGGCAGGCTACCTCGATGCAGACGTGATGCATTCCTCCAGCCTTGTTCTTCTGCAGGAAGCCTGCGATCGGACTGTCACTCCCCAGTGGATGAAGCAGTTCCATCTTCGTATTTCCCAGGTTGACAAAAACCACAGATACTCCATGTTCCGGAAGAGGGACCGCCTCACTCACCTGGGCCCCTAGAACATCCCTGTAAAATGACGAGGCCTTTTCCAAATCTGGTACTGCTATGGCCACATGATTGAGTCGACCCAGCTTCCACACAGGACTGGATGCTTGATGCTGGGACGGTGATGTGGAAAAACTTCTCCCTGCTGCAACTGGAGTCTGGACTCTGGAGAAAAGCCCTGGAAAACCAAACAGCGACGGATAGCTCTCTTTTGAGAATTAATGTCCTTCTGAATATAATTTTAAAAACTAATCAAAGGGCTGTAAAACCCATTCTTTACGTTATCTACACTTTTTATTTGATGTTAATTGGAAAAACTTGTGTGAAAACAACTCACCCTCCTCTTCCAAGAATTAAAAAGCCATGCAGTCACCCAGGCCTGGGGCATAGATCTATAATCCCAGCTACTCTGGAAGTAACGGCAGGAGGGGGTGGAAGTTCAAAGCTTGAGTAAGCTGCAGAGTGAGTTCAAGGCCAGCAGGGGCAGATTAGTGAGACTATCTCAAAATTAAAAATAAAGAGGGCTGAGACTACGCAGAGGGCTGAATGGTAGAGTGGTTACCTATTAAGCATGAGGCTTCGGGTTTAAACTGCAGTTGGAGGGGCGGTTATTTGTCTAGAATTACAATCTAACGCTAATTTGGAGGTTAGAGTGCACTCGCTGCTCTGGTAGACCTAAGTTCAGTGTCAACTGTTGAGCAGTTAATAACTACCTGGGATGCCAGCTCCAGGAGGATCCGATGCCTCTGACCTCCAAGGGCACCTACACAAGTACACAAACCCACAACCAGATCCAAACACACACATAATTAAAAGTAATAAAATACATTTTAGAACTCCAGTTCTGAGCTTCGCTTTCACTCGGAACGAAGAACGCCACTTTTCATAGTAATTTATGTGTATTCTAACGTGTAGTGGCAATGGTATACTAGGCACACTCAGTGATGCTCGCGTTTTACGTAAACCTGAGTGTGACAGTGAGCAACACACACGCAATGAGAAGGACGGGCAAGTTTTCTTCTCAGTCTGCACACTTTTTGTTTGTTTGTTTCATGCCATGGAGTGGGCTCACAAAAGGCACATACCTTTTGTGTACAGTTTATTAATGCAGCTTTTAAAAACCTAACTTTTGGCGGAGAACTAGATCAAGTTGTGTGCAACATGTTGGGATTTCTTCCGAGCCAGGGTTTTACATTATTTCTTTATATAATTTGACAGAATAGAAGCAGAACTATTCCGGGTGGTGAAGAAACCCTCTTCGGTGTGCTGGATGGTTTTATGACAACCTGACATATGGTAGAGTCATTTGGGAAGTGGAAACCTTAATTGAGAAAATGCTCTCACCAGATGGGCTTTTGGGGAAACATGTGGTCCATCTTCCTAGTTAATGACTGATGTGGGAGAGTCCAGCCTATTGTGGGCTTTCCCATTCCCCAGCTAGTGGTCCTGGGTGCTATAAGGAAGCAGGCTGAGCAAGCCATGAGAGGCAGGCCAAGAGTTCCTGCCTTGTGTTTCCTCCGTGATGGACCATTACCTGAAGGGTAAGATAGAATAAGCCATTTTATCCTCAAGTTGCTTTGTGCTGTGGTGCTTGTCACAGTAATTGAGACCTGACCAAGACCTTCAGCAACTGAAGAAGATTGGCGTTATTCTGAAGATGCCTGTCATTCTGCTTCTGTACTTCCTAAACACTAGACTTTAAGAGCCAGACTCGACAGAATGAAAACTGTATACATACGATGAGGTTACTGAGTTGTAAAAATACACTACTTGATTTAGCTTAAGAAGGTCTCCTTCTACATCTTGGTTTGCGTGAAAATTACTAGAATACCCAAAAGTGCTCTTCATCAACAGTTAATATGGTCCAGTGCTGTGCACTCTATGTTATCATAAAATCCAAGTGTATAAATACCCAAGATACACAAATAGAAGTGTACAATTAAAACTCAATCCCTGCAAAGAGAACATCCAATCTTTACAATGTAAAAATGCCCTGATGTTTTCTATTCTGTTTTCAAAACATAGCAGGCCCATCAACTAATTATTTAATTTTCTGGTTCAGTGTGAAGAGTATACAGATGGAGCCAAAACCATAACTCACACAAACACTTAGAGGGGGCACAGAGTGAATTCTCAAATTCTCACTGCTCAGTACTGGGAGCCACACCAACCCAAGGCCTTCACACAGGCCATTATAGAAGGACAGAGGGATATTTGTTCTATGTCCTTGTCCAGAGGCAGAACTGATGAGATCTGGCTCTGGGACCAGATTCAATACCTCCATGGAGTTCACGTTTCAGTCCTGGAACCTGAATTTCTCCTCTGAAGGGTTGTGGTTATTAGTGTTCTCTTACTCAATATTGTTTGGTGAACTTTCTGCTCACCATGGCCTGTTCTCAACCTAAAAATAGTACATAATATTTTGTACTTCTTCATAAGCTTCCTTGGCATAAGTTATCAGCTTGTGCAAGGCCTCCTGGCCCCAGATCCCTGTCTTCTGTATTTTCTCATCCCTGGTCCTCCCTCTCAATACCTCACCAGTTGGGATACTTACTCAGGGAATTGGGTCAGCTGAGGACATACACTGATGGCTTGCCAATGAACAGCATGAACATTTTTTATAAACCTACTTCAAGAGGGCACAGTATTACAAATGTGTGGTGGATGGAATGGAGTCCTGAGTAAATGTGTCTTGTTGACGTGGGCACAGCCATGTCAAGGACCCCAATGGTGACCCAGGGGGATGACCAAGCCTTCCTCTGGTCCAACTAGGAGTGTGTTTAGGAACAATTGACCAATGTGTGCCAAATCTAGCAACAGCAGCTGCCTCCTCCCAGATGACTGCAATCTCAATCTGACCCCTTATAGAGACTGCCCATCTACCCCTTTCTGTCTGTACAAAAAAACACAAGCTGAGTTTCCAGGTTGTGTTGCTGTCCTCCATCAGAGTGAGCACAGCCTACCCCATGCTAGTTTTTCTGTATGTATGTCTGTCCTTTCTTTAGTCCTGAGTCACCCCGTCAGGTTTCCAGGATCAGCAGAAGAGGACAATGCACATGGGCTAACAACTTCTTTAGTCAAACTTCTCCTCCCCTTCTGTGCACATCTCCTGAGGGTACTAGTTCGCAATGGGTTCAATACAGTGGTTTTAAAACAATATAGATAGGGGCTGGGGATTTAGCTCAGTGGTAGAGCGCTTACCTAGGAAGCGCAAGGCCCTGGGTTCGGTCCTCAGCTCCGAAAAAAAGAACCAAAAAAAAAAAAAACAATATAGATGGACAATGTCAGTGAGCTTTCCAGATAGTGTGTGTAGTAAGAAACTATAGGGAAAGGTAAAAAATGAGTCCACATCCCATCTCTGATGTCCTACTGAAATAGGAACATACAGAAATGTCAAAGGAGCAAATGACAGAATGGTGAAGTGAAAGCACACTTTAATAACCCATACATTCTGCTCTAAGGACAACACACACTCTGGCATGCCAAAGGAAGCCCAAGCAGCAGTTACTGGAGCTCTCTGTAGCTCCTTCTCTGTCATTTGGTTCCACAGAATGCCTCATTCTTTTGATTTTATAGAAACAAACTTTCTTTAATATGGGAGAAGGACAACAGTATCTTTATGTTGTAGTTGCTAAGCTTTTGACACTATCTTTTCTCTAGAAACAAGTGACAACTGGATTCTCTAGAGATGAGAAGGCTAATTTGAGGGGGAAATTTTTCTCTTTATTGGCTTTCTCTGTTCCTTAAAACATGTATTTGAGGAATGTTGTAAAAGGTCACCGTGACCCCAGTGGAAACTCAGTGACAGAGTTTACTTAAAAATGGAGACAGGGATGGCATGAGGCGCACACCTTCAATTCCGACACTCAGGAGTTCACAGCCAGCCAGATCTACATAGCAGTTCCAGGCCTGCCAGAACTACATAGCAAGACCTTGCCTCAAATAGATAGATAGATAGATAGATAGATAGATAGATAGATAGATAGATAGATAGATGGATGGATGGATGGATGGATGGATGGATGGATGGATGGATGGATGGATGGATGGACGGACGGACAGACGGACGGATGGGTGGGTGGAATGGATGGACAGACAGATACATAAGTAGACAGACAAACAGAAAGGATAGGATACAAAAATAGTCAACAGGTACATCAAACGCTCAGTGTCGGTGAGTAGCATCTGTGACTGTCAGGGAAGGCAAGTGGAATACACAGTGAGATGTACTGCTTCACACCCAATGAGAAAGCAAGGGGCAAAAGAGAAACTGAAAACCTTGTACAATGTTGAACAAAGGGTGAAATGGTGTAGCTGTCATGCAAGGGTTCGGCAATTCCACAAATCAAAAATTAAACACAGAATTATCATAGCCCCCAATATTTACTTCGAAGTACTCAAGACAAACAAACAGATGGGCCTGCACAGTAAAACTCAAACAGAATGCATACCCTGATGTTCGCAGCAGCCATGTTCCCACAGACAAACCACGGTCTATCATTCAACCTTACTGACGCTCCAACAGGGAAGAACCTCTAAAGGAGGAGAGCTGGACATACACAGTATGATGCCATTTTTATCAAGCATCGCGAAGTTCACAGCACAGAGACGGGAAGAAGGCTGGAAGGAAAAGAGACTGGGGATTGAGGGGGTCTGAATGAGAATGGCTCCTATAGGCCCACATATTTGAATGCTTGCTTCCCAGTTGGTAGAACTGTGTGGGAATGGTTATGAGGTGTGATCTTGTTGGAGTTACGCCAGTGGGAGTGGACTTGAGGTTTCAGAAGTCTACACTCTTCCTAGTATCTTTCTCTGCTATACTTGCTGATAAGTAAGCAAGCTCTAAGCTACTGCTCCAGCACAGTGCCTGCTTCCCCGCCTGCCGCTAGCCATTGTATCCTTATCATAATGGTCATGGACTCACTCTCTGGAACTAAAGGGCCCAATAAAGTCTTCCTTCTATAAGTTGCCTTGGTTGTGGTGTGCTATTTCATAGCAATAGAAATGTAACTGAGACAGAGAGAGACTGTTTACTACATGTGGGCTTCCTTTTGGGTTATAAAAACACTTACAGGATGACCAAGGTGACACACCTGTACAGCATGACGAATGTAATAAACGTTGTATTTTTTAAAAGTAATGTGAACTTTATCAAAAGGAGGAAAAGGTATGACTCTGCAGTAAGAGTCTGTGGATAAAATCTTGTAGGCCGAGCAACTGCAAATAAAAAGTTTAAAATAATGTGATTCCTCTGCCAGTTTTATTGAGGTATGATCGGCGAGTATAAATCGTGTACACTGAAAACTTACAATGTGATGTTCTGATATCTGTGTGTGTATTATGGATTAGCATACATCAAGCCAAGTGTGTGTGTGTGTGTGTGTGTGTGTGTGTGTGTGTGTGAGTGTGTGTGTGAGTGTGTGTGTGTGCATTCACAAAGGCCAGAAGATGAAATTAGGTGTTCTCAATGTTATCCTTATATATTTGCTTTTGAGACAAGTCTCTAAATGAACCCCAGGGCTTGACTGGCTGGTGAGCTCTGGAGAGCTGCCTGTACTCCTTCCCCAGTGCTACAACTAGGACCTATGTGTGCGATCATGCCGGACTTTTTTTTACACGTGTGTGCTAGGGATCAGCACTCAGGTCGATCACACTTGTAGATGTTTTACTGACTGGGCCATCCCCCAGCCTGAAGCTCACTTTTCAGAGATATTTGTATTCAGACTCTTAGGAAGTCACAAAGTTTTAGGTTTCTCTGCCCAATCTCGATCTCAGAAGGTATAACAGAGTCTCAGTCCTCTGACCTACAGAATTTGTTATTATTCCAATAAGGAAGAATGACTTTGCTTAAATAAACTACAATGTGCACTTATCCATGAATAAACCTGTTAGACACTTGGAGTGCAAAGATGTCTACAAGAGACAGAAGCTGGTAGCATAAAGCACTAAAGGGGGAATAATGACATAGGAAGGGTTAAAGTGACTGGGGTGGGAGGGAACATGGAGAGAGGTAATGAGCACTAAAGAGCATATAGAAACCCACTACTACAGAAGCTTCCATGTACATATTGTATGTTCATACACCACACACACACACACACACACACACACACACACACACACACGCACACGTACTTCTTAATGGTGGTGTATACTTCAATGATACAACACTTGCCTAGCATTCACAAAGCTCTAGGTTTAGATCTCCTGCCTCACAAGAAAACAAAGCACCTCTTATTCATGTATATTTCTCATGACTGTTTCTTTAGTGGGGAAACTTCTTTTCGTATCATCTAGAAATGGAAACTAAACAATAAATCTGTCTTTCAGCAACCTATAAACCAGTTTTCTCCCAATTCTATATGCTAGGATATATATATATATATATGTGTGTGTGTGATATTATATATATATCATATATATTATATATAATAATTGAAATTATAAATGTTATAGATATATGATAATTATATATATGTATATGATATAACTTAATTGGAATTGCCCTATGATGGGGCAACAATGCATTTACTTGATACATAGGATAATAAACAAAAAAGCCTAGTGCCAAGAATGGATTGTCCCTTTTGGAACTGTTGGCCCAATAAATACCGTAGATTCCCCAAACTGTGAGCTATTGCCAATGCTACTAGTTACCCTCCAGAACTCCTGTTGCTGATTATACCACATACTTAAGGCACAGGGCATGGGAAACTGAAGCTGGCATTCACTGCGAGCTTCATCAGTGCTGGCTATCTTTCATACGCTGGAAGGTGCTATGCACACCACTGGAGGAGGAAGGTAATCTTCACATCTTACCTAAGTGTGAACTCTGGCAGGCACACTCACCACCTTGATAAGATACGCCCACTGATGCAAGAGGGGCAGAAATATCGTGAGAGTAACCAACAGCGTTCTGATTGGGTTTAAAGCGCCACTCCATAAGTTCAGCCCATACCCGACACCATTATCAATGAATAAAACTGTGGCTAGATAGGTCATAGGCCCTACTACTATTAGTCTGCTAAATGGGCTTAGTGTTAAAGTCACTTTTAATGACTTATTATTATACCCATACATTAGTCCACCTCTCAACCCTCATCAGAGAAGCTTCTGTTTAAGTAGATGTTGTTTAACACAGACTTGAAAGTCATCAAGGTACAGAAAGTAAAGGTACTGCTCAGTCCTACATAGAGCATATATATTATATATATCACATCACCTCCTCAGGGATTAATGTGGGGGTTGGGGAGAGTGTAAAAGCCAGAAGCAGTGGATGACTACAAAGAATACGGCAGTGCAGCCTCACATGTCAATTCCTCAGGACAGCGTACAAAAGACCTGCAAAGAAGTCAATCCAGACAAGATCCCAACATGGAAAGCAAGGTGGGTGGGCATGAAGTCCCTCCTCTGGCTGACGAGTATTGGTGACTGATAGCGGGGAGGAGAGGGACTGCTATTTTTCTCTGAGGGTGTCACCCTGGGACCTCACTCCAGTGGCAGGCCACATGTCCTCTTGCTTCCACCTCCCAAACTTCTAAGATCCCAGGCACTTCCCACCAGTCCCTAACTGGTCTTTTCCTTTTGGAAGATGTATCCTGAGGGGTACGGTTTTAGAAATGGCTGAAGGTGTTCAAGTATTTTCTGACTTCTGACATGTTGATGGAGTTCACCTCTGTGTTTGCTTTTTGCTAAAGGGACACACATTACAGTTTTGGAGTTAAAAGCTGCTGCTTATAACCCTCCGGCTCTGACAGGGTGGATAGCTCAGTGACAGAGCACTTGCTTAGCATGAGAAAGCTTTGCGTTTGGTCTCCAGCCTCAGGACAAAACTGTTGTGACTCACATATATGACTTATGATCATTTTATCACACGGGGACCTTTCCTAGTCTACAGAAATGGAGACTAAACAATAAATCTACTTTTGAGCAATCTATAAACCATCTAGCTCCTCCTACCCACTGCTCAGTTACTCTATGCCTCAGTTATAGGAACCCCCCCCCCCCAATGTTTTCCCAACCACTACGATTCAGCAGCAGCAGAGGACAGAACTGGAAGACTCATGTTGGATTCTACCCTTTCCCTAGTACAGACCTATGGTTTTGCTTCACCTCTATACTTACACATCAATCATTATGAAACCTTGCCATAGTCCATCCAAACTACATTGCAAAAGGACAAATGCCAAAGTGGGGGAGGGGCATGGTACCATAGCCTGGCTTTGCCTTTTAGTCTGCGTGGCCACAAAATAAAGATAATGATACAGGCACCCTGAATACCTGTGTTATTTAATCTTTACTGTGACCCTGTGGGTTGGATAATATGGAATTAGGCCTCTAGAGACTAGGTTCTTTTCCTCAACATCACTTTAAGCGGCAAAGCAGGGCCTTGAGCCCGGGTCTGTCAGACATCAGAGTTGATGTTGAGAAACTATTATTTCAGCTCATTCCTCTACGGCGCTCTTCCTTTCCTTTTTCTTCCATGCTGGGAATCGAACTTACGGCCTTGCATATGCTTGACCAGTATTGCTCCATGAAACTATACCCAGAATCTTTTGCGGCCCCTTTCTTCTCAATTAAAAAGAATCTTATGTTACTCTGAGATAGTCTCATGAATCTTGGGTGGCCCTCAGACGCGGTTGTGCCTGAGGATGGATCTGAACTTTCTGATCCCGTGTCTACTTCCCAAGTGCTGAGATTACAGGTGTGCGCCGCCCTGCTGGTTCATGTGGGAATGAACCCAGGCTTTGTGTGCATTGGGAAAGCACTCTAGCATCTCTGTTAGTCTCAGCCCAGATTCTCAATGTTTAATACCATTAGTAATATGTCTGACGAGCAGGGCCTAATTTCTAAGAGAGAGCTTGATAAGGGAAAATGGGTGATTCTGCTATAGTAGATAATAACGACGTATGATGGGTGAGCTAAGAAGGTGGCTTCTATTTGATCTATTTGATCGTATAGAAAACTATGACAACAGGGAGTGCTAGCAAAACTTCAGCATTAACTGTTAATCAGAAAATCATAGGGGTTGGGGATTTAGCTCAGTGGTAGAGCACTTGCCTAGCAAGCGCAAGGCACTCGGTTCAGTCCCCAGCTCTGAAAAAAAGAAAAGAGAGAAAAAAAAAAAAAAAGAAAATCATTTCCACTTTTGTGCTCTGGCTTTCACTACGATATTTTCTTTCTTATAAACATACATACACACAGTTGTACTAAGGTGTTATGTTGTTTTGGGGGGGTTGGCTTTTTTTATTTTTTGGCTTGTGGCTCATGATTTTGCCTTGGGGCCTTGTTTGTTAGGGCAGACAGGGAATTTTGTGATTGGCTGGAAAGGCTGGAGGGTTCCACAAAAACCAAATTCAGTTTGAGAGCAGACTTTGAAAGATGACTAGTTTCAATAGAGGAGCAGACAGAACTTTCCAGGCTAATGGATTTGTCGCAAATGTAACAGGAACTCTGGAATGATACTGCCTTACACTTTCTTTCAAGTTGAAAATCTCAGACGGAGGGCAGTAACTGCCACCATGCAGAAAGGAAAGAAAATGGAAGAGAAAGTGAGACAGGCAGAAAAGTTGGGCATTTGTCACCAAGATTCTGCTTCTCGATTAATGAGATGGAGGTCGAAAGAACTCAAGGAACTTACAAATCCTTCTGCTTGCTCCTTTCCTGCTCATGTCAGATGAAAAAATTGAGTGTGGTACGTGTATAAAACTGGCTTGGACTGAGACTTTCAGGACTTGCCACTTTGCCCTTTTCTCCTATCTCTTAGAGGAGGCATTTAATAACTCGAGTCTCCTCCAGCTTTATTGCAAGTCCTGCCTTGCCTGTGTTCTTAGGCAGATTACCTGTCTGGTCCATGTTTGCCAAGGGCAACCCTTGAGCACAGAGAAGGACAATAAGGAACTCCCGTGCTAAAAGGAGCGCAGCTCCAGGAGCCCAACACTTCAGACCCAGGCCTTGACCTCCCGCAGCCTCCCGTGCCCCGCACCCGGCGCCCCTGATGGTGCCCGGTATTCACCTGTAGCGCCTGCAGCCAACGCAGCGGCCTTCACTACCCGCCTCATCTCCTGAAGCTACAAGCTTGCACAGCGACCCCGGGCAAAGACAACTAGGAGAGTGGGCAGGGGGCGGGGCCTGAGGTCCCGGGCGTGTCAAAGCTGAAGTGGGCGTGGAAAACAGGACAGGGGTGGGGCTCGAAGGCAGGGTGCCCCAATACCCTTTAGAGAGCTAGACGGCTGAAGGGGATTGGGGATCGGGGCGGAAAGAGAGCAAGGGGCGGGGCCTGGGGACTGGGGCGGGGTCACAAGACTCGGAGCTTGACTGACGGCTACAGAGGGTGGGAAAAACGGGGCAGTGGCGGACGCGGCATAGGGTGACCTTCTTTTCCGTTACATTAAAATACTTATTGTATCGAATGCAAAAGCAGAAAGCGACCACGCGACACCACTGCGGTTCTCTTAGAAATGCAAAACATTTGGAGAAAGAGCCAAGAGGCTTGAGATGACCAATAACCCTTTTCGGTGGTCGGCTCCACCCCTACGCATGCCCAATAGAAGCGTTTGCTGCTAGGGGCCGGAACCTGTGTGTGGCGGAACCTTAGGCTCTGAGCTGCAGGTTGCTTAAGGCAAGTGTTTGCGGTACGACTTCCGGCCGGTTCCCAGCCCTCGTGTGGCGCCGTAGTGTATAGCTATGGCGCCCCGCGTGTTTCGTCGACAGACCCTTGAACGGTGTCTGAGGGAAGTCAGAAAAGCCACCAACCGACCCGAGTGTTTCCTCACGTAAGTGCAGATCCAACTCTGGCAGAGAGCGGCCCGCATCACACCGGTGCTAGGCGGGCCGGCATCCGTCAACTTCTGAAAGCCAGGAAGTGAAGTACAGGTCGCTCAATCCCAACTTCAGTTTTTTAACAGTAAAAGCGGTTCAGTGTAGATTTCCTAGTTGTGCACTATTGAACTAAGTGCAGTTAATTCGCGTCCAGAGAAGCGTATTGCGTGCGGAATACGCTTTCTGAATTTGTGTCCCCCAAATACACATCGCTTACCTGTCATTGAGCTTTATTGAAAGTACGTACTTGTTGCTTTTCAGTGTATTTTCACAACTGAGCTTGCAGAGACCCAAGCAGTAGAGGAAGCTCGGAGAAGCCTGTGGAAGGGGGGTGGGGAATGACTGTAGGAGGCATAGGGGTCCAGGACACCACAAGAACACGGCCCACCTAATCAACTAATCAGGGTTTATGGAGGGCCCCACAGAGACTTTATTGGCTATCACGGAGCCTGCGTTGATCCTCTGCATATATGTTGTGGTTGTTTAGCTTGGGGTTTTTGTGGAACTCCTAACAGTGGGATAGCGGCGTTTCTGATTCTTTCACTCTTGGGGCCCTTTTACCCCTCCTGGGTTGCCTTGTCTAACCTTGATATGAGAGTTTGTGTTCCGTTGAAGCCTACTTTTTTTGAAGGGAAACCGAGGAGCAGTGTGGATCTGGGGGAGGTGGAGAGGGAGAAGAGGCTGCAATTAGAATGTTTTGTATGAAAGAATAAAAACAAATTAGGAGAGACTTCTTTCTTCACAGCATTTTGATTAAGTTCTGTAAAATTATGACTCTGACTTATATTGAAAATTTTAGCAATAGCATCACATCATTGTGTCCAAAATAGAGCTCCCCTCCCCTCCCCTCCTGTATGCTCCTCTCCCCTGAAGTCATTTCCCCGTTTCTATTACCTTAGCTTACTTTTACTGCCCCACTAAATGGCAGTTCTATCATTTCATTTATTCAGATTCAACTAGTCTACTTCCTTGATGCTTTCCTTTTTGCCGTACTTTCTCCAACCCTTTAGCATCCTCAGAATCCTATCTACAATATATTTAGACACTGATTCCTAATTGTCATACTTCTGCCGTGTCTCTGACATAAAAATCCTTTGCATCAGCTTTCTAACAACCTTTAACATTCTTTCTCTCTCCAAATTGTAAATCATCATCACATATTACACTTTTAAGTGACAAATTCCTATCTCAGAACCCAGTTTCTATAACCTCAGCCACCCACTGTGCTTCCTCAGCCACACTACAGCTGTCTTGGTCTTTCTGTTCTTCGCATTGTCTGAACTCATCTCTCTGCTTCTAAATATTTCTTATAACCAGAATATGTGTTTCCACATCTGTACTAGACACTCTGTTTTTTCTGTAGGCCTCAATTTGTAGATCCCATTTCGGTTATCATATCCTTAGAGAATTTTCCTCAAACTTAAAGCCAAGTGGCAATCACTTGCCAAATGACTAATAATTGCAGAATGTGTGTAATGCAGGTTTGAGGATTTAAGGCTGACTTCAGAGGAGTAGTGATCCAGCCTTTAATATACAGAGCAAAATCAGATAACTGCGGTCGGACTCATCAGCAAGATACTGTTGGGAACAGGAATCTGTACTTAAAACTGATGTCCATTTACATTTTAATTTGTAAATAAGTTACGGCTTTTATTTCTTCTTTTATTTAAGAATGCTTGATGTTATTGTGTATAATTCATCTCACTTAATCTCCTTTCCTAATAGGATTCAAAATGGACTAGCATCAAACCTCACTTCATTAACAAAAGTTCTGTATGATTTTAATAAAATATTAGAGCATGGCCGGATCTCCGGAAGTCCTTTGCAGAAACTTGAGATAAAGAGTTTTGATGATGAGCAGATTTGGCAACAACTAGAACTGCAGAATGAACCAGTCTTACAGTACTTCCAGGATGCGGTTAGTGAGGCGGTTGAGGATGAAGATCTCAGCCTTCTCCCAGAGTGTGAGGATGAGGAGTGTGAAGAGGATGCCTCAGAGGTGGAGGCTGACAACCAGGAGAACGTGGAGACAGACTTGGAGGATGAACCACTGTCAGACGAGGGTGGCCATGTTCCTAAAGGGGGTGACAGAGCCAAAAGCTCAAGGAAACCTGACCCGAGGAAAAGTCCTGCTTTCAGCGATGAGGACTCTGACCTTGACTTTGATATTAGCAAGTTGGAGCAGCAGACCAAGATGCAGATCAAACCACCTAGAAAACCAAGGGAAAAGTCTGTAGTAGATGATAAGTTCTTCAAACTGTCCGAAATGGAGAGCTTTTTAGAAAAAGTGGAAAAAGAAGAGGAAAAAACACCTGATGGTGAAGAGGAGGAAGAGGAAGACATTGACCTTTTTGAAGACATTGATTCAGATGAAAATGAGGGAGGGCTATTTGGGAAGCAAAAGATTAAGGTAAGGTTTTGGGAGAAGAAACTGTTTCTTTAAAGTACAAGTCATGTTTTCCTAAGGAGAAATTTAATGTGCCTCGAACTTATTTGACCCCAAGTGACGTATGGAAAAAGGAGCAAACGTGAAGAATCGGACTAAGAGCTGAGCCAGTAGTGCAGGAGTCTAGTAAGCCTCAGGAGTGGGAGGCTGAGGCAAGAAGATGTCTCCTCAAAACCAGCCTGGGCTACATTTGCTTTGGGTGTCCTTAGATTTCTATGGTGGTTAACTAGTTGCCAGTTTCCCTAACAACTATTTTTGGTTGGCGTAGTGGTAATGTTAGAAAACAGTTTGTATGGGTGTATAATATACCTATGTATATACATGAGTATTTTTATACACTTTTCTATCTTTAAACTTCAAAATGGTTTTTTATTTTAGTCAAATAAAAGTAGCAGAAATCTGAAATACAAGGACTTCTTTGATCCAGTTGAAAGTGATGAAGAAATGACTGGTGTGGAAGGCGAGCTGGGGTCAGACGAAGAGGAAGGGCTCCCTGAGGAAGCAGCAGACAGCATGTCAGAATCGTGAGCATTTCAAATCCTTCTTAAGTTTGTAAGCAGAAGTGATCCATTCAGAACTGTAAGGTATTTCTCAGGGTTGTCAAGTACGTAACCAAGTAACTTCCAAATCTCGTAGAGGGTTCTGTGCTATCAGCAGCTAGAAAATGTCTCTGAATTTCAAGGACATTGGAGATCATTTAAAGAATAAAATTTGCACCACCAGGAGCAGCTTTTTATTTTATTTATTAGTTTTTCTGAGACAAGGTTTCTTGTGTAGCCCTGGATGTCCTATAACTGGTTCTGTGGAGCAGGCTGGCCCCAAACTCACAGCCTCTGCCTCCTGCGTGCTGGGATCAAAAGTGTGCATTACCATAGACCAGCTAGTCTTGCTATTAGAAAGAAGGAGCATGCATGGGTTTTTTGCCAATAAAACATTACTTTTTTAAAAAAGTATTTAAAATTTATGTGTGTGAGTGTTTTGTTTACATGTATATTTGCACACCACATGTGTGTTTGGTGCCTGCAAAGGCTAGAATAGGGTGTCAAATCCCCTGGGGCTCTATACAGAGCCACCAGACAGTTGTGAGCCAGCATGTGGCTTCTGGGAATTAATCCTCTTGTAGAGCAGCCAGTGTTCTTAGCAATCTCTCCAGTTCCCAGTGTTATTTTTGTAAGTAAGCATTTTGTGTATTTGGTATAAGAGCTTTTTTTCCTGTTTCCTCATAGCAGGCATTTCACCTAAAGAATATCTTTCTTAGCCATAATGATGTACAACTTTAATCATATTGTACAGCTTTAGTCATAGCACTTGGAAGGCAGAGGTGGGTTTCTATGAGATTTAGTCCAGTTTAGTTGACCACGAGTTTGAAGACAGCCAGGGCTACATAGAGAGAGAGAGACCCTGTTTCAAAAAAATACTTAAACTGTAAAAAGGAGGAGGGGGGGATCTCTCTTCCTTTTGGGTCAGTGAGATGGCTCAGTAGATAAAAGGACTTGCTGTATGAGCTTTGTGACCTTAAGTGATCAGAAAATTTGATCCTCTAAACTCGCTGAAATTGTTCTCTGACCTATACATTTATGATGACCTCTACGCTACACTTATGCCCACACATGTAATGTATGGAAAATAACAGTAAATAAAATAAAAAAAAAAACAAAAGCATGTCTTTTGTTCCATAGAAACTTAGTGCTATTGAATGACAGACAGAAGGTATTAAAAAGTACTTTATTATTGGGTATTTATCTTTGTGTTTCTAGTGCCCTGTAGTAATTTTCCTTTGATCCATCTTGGTATTATAGGGATGAAGATAATGACTTGGAAGAAGATGAGAATAGTGGTCAACAGAAAGGCTTGAAAAGAGTGACATTTGCTTTGCCTGATGATGAGGCTGAAGATACGAGTTCCTTAGCTGTAAAGCAAGAATCCGATGAAGTTAAATCCTCTTTTGAAAAAAGACAGGAGAAGGTAATCCTCAGGAATGGTGTTGTATGTTTAACATGGTAGGAACTCAAACAACTAACCTACCCTTTAAAAGCAGAGACCTTGCTCCCTGAAGATTATGTATACTGAGCTAGGCATTATGTTGTATTGCTGTAAACCCAGCATTTGGAAGGCTTAGTCAGGAAGATTATGTCAAGTTCAGGGCCAGTTTGGGCTACATAGTGAGCAGCAAGCCGTAGCTGACCTTCTCTCACAACGTAGAGATAGTAATAGTAGCACTGTATGCTGTGTTTAGATACCACATGGAGAGAGTCCCATGACGTGGATAGGCTGGCAGCCTTCATTTGGAGCCTGCCATGTAAAATCTGTTTTCCTGTCTGTGTGCGTTCTGCTTGGCCACCCTGTGACCCTCTTACCTGTTTGAGCTGCTCTAGGAGATACTCTCTATTGAGTGCCAGACGATGATATTATGCAACTAATTGTAGCAACTTTAGTTTGGCCCTTGTCCTTTGGTTCTGTCATGAATTCATCTTAAAGTGACATCACACAGAAGTGAGAACAAGCAGAAAGTGAATATTACAATTACCTAAAGAATTATTTTTCAAAAGTAATTTAAAGTAAGTCCAGGATTGACACCTTGTTCCTAGAAGAGATAGAAAGTCTAAAGGAAGTAACTTTATAATATGTTGCTACCTTAATGTCTTCCCAACTCACTCCTCTCCATATCCCAAAAAATATTTGGTTTCACAGAGGAATTATACAGAACTCTAAGGAATAAATAATTAATGTTTAGTTGATAGCCACATATAAAGAGTAAAGCAGAATTTATACACGGGACTAACTAAACTTCACTCAGCACATAAGTAACCACATAGTCGTGAGCCTCATTCTCGAGTAGTGAAGCAAGAATCCAAAATAACTTGGTGAGAGCATCGCCACAAAGTCACATGGGCCTCATGCTTTTAAGTCAGTATTAGGGAATCAAGCATAATCCTTATTTTAGAGATTTAGATCATTTTGGTAAAACATGGTCTGCTGCAGGTCTGCCAGGGAGATTTGACCAGTTTACTCCTTTTTGAATTCAGTGAACTACACATGTATCAGGTCAAACACTGCCATCGTGCTTATTGGCCAGATTCTAGAAACACTGCCTTAATAAGACTAGGACAAAGTGTCCACTGTTATAGTCCCCACTGTCACCTAACTTCCAGTTTGGACTTGTCAGTGTAGCAAAGAAACAAAAGGTAAGGTGAAAGTAAACACTTTATTTGCAGAAGGTCGAGTTGAGACCTGACAAGTGAACAGAGGACGAGTAAACAATTTTATCTTTGCACAAATTGCATTGTGTCTGCCAATGTCTTTCAAAATGTCTGTTATGGAGTCCAGATGAGAAAATTGGGTATAGAGTAAAGAGCCAGTCTCCATCAAAGCTAATATTCCAGACAAAAATTACTTCAGGAAGTTGTAATAATTCAGCATACCAGTAGCTTGTGAAGATTTAGATCATTTAAGTAGAACAGAGTCCCCAAATAAACTTCCCCCAATGCTTGTAGGGAGCTTAGTACATTAGTGAGCATAGCATTTCACACCAACTCCTATCTGATGCTTCTGGGGAGCTTAGTACATTAGTGAGTATAGCAGTTCACATTGACCCCTCCCTTGTTTCCTAGATGAATGAGAAAATCGCATCTTTGGAAAAAGAGCTGTTGGATAAAAAGCCTTGGCAGCTTCAAGGGGAAGTGACAGCGCAGAAGCGGCCAGAGAACAGCCTGCTGGAAGAGACTCTCCACTTCGACCATGCTGTCAGGATGGGTATGGTGTCTGCTGAGCTCCTACAACAGCATGTCTACTTTTGTGCTTTTCTGTAGTTTGTTTCAGAAAGATTTTAAGTGCTGGTCGTTATTTTCCCTGATTGTTTTAAAAGCTTGCAAACATCCAGAAAAGTTGGAAAAATAGTACAGTCTGTGCCGTTTAACCGAATTCACCAGTTGGTAACAGTTTGCAATCTTGGTCTCCTGAGCATCTTTGTGATTGTATATGATCTTCACCGTTAAAAAGTAATTGTTAGAGCTGGGGAGGTGGCCCAGTTGGTAAATTACTTGCTCTGCAAGCATGCGTGTGCACCTCAGTTGGGATCCCCGATGCCCCCCACCAAAAGCTTCTGAGATTCTAGTGCTGAGGAGGAAGCAGTGATGGGGAATGGCTGGAGATTGCTGACCAGCTAGCTTGGTAGAATTCATGTCAGAGGTTCAGTTAGAGACCCTATCTCACAAGGTAAGGTGGAAGGCATTCCAGCAAGGTACCCAGTGTTGACCTTTGGCCTCTGTGAAACATATGCATGTGTGCACATGCACTCACTCACGCAGAAGGAAAGTGCCAGTATCATGGCACTTAACTTCTACGAATGGTGTCCTAGGGCATTGGGGTGAAGTGTCATCATTTACCAATCCACTGAAGTTTTATGCTTCTGAAACTTAGGAGGAACATCAGCAAGCTTGTTAAACCTCAGGTGGGCCATAGAGTTCAGATGGTACACTACTTGAATCCCTGGATATGAACCTATGTACCACAGAAACCAGACATGGTGGCCTAGCCTAGTACTTGAGAGGATGAGGCAAGTATGTCAGGGTTCCACAGAAGTACAAGGCATCCTCAGGTTACTTGGCTAGTTTGAGGCCAGCCTGGGCTGTGGGAGACTTTCTCAGTACACACACACACACACACACACACACACACACACACACACACACACACACAGAGGGTGGGATGGAGGGAGGGAGACAATGTGTGTGTGTAAGGAGGGAAAATTTTTCTTGTGTCCCCCCCCCTTCAAAACAGGGTTTCTATAGACCTGGCTGACCTTGAACTCAGAAATCTGACTTCCTCTGCCTCAAGTGCTGGGATGAAAGGCGTTCACCACCACTCCCAGCTTTGACCATAATGGCTGCAAGAAAGAATTTGATGATGTAGCCAGGGTTACAGTTCAACTGTGAACAGTTGAGTGGACTGTGCAGGGTGCAGGCTTACAAACAACACTATAAGCAGTTCTCCACTGTCAGATTTAGAAGGTATAGGGTTGGCCTGAGAATCTGTTTCTTTAGTAAGTTCCCAGGTGCTGCTTCTGTTGTGGGTCCAAGAAGGATTTGAGAATTCTCGGTCTGATAATTTGTTGTTCTAACAAACATGCTATGCTTCTTTTAGCCCCTGTAATCACAGAAGAAACTACCCTCCATCTAGAAGATATCATTAAACAGAGGATACGAGATCGGGTCAGTAAGAACAGAATGAATTGTAATTGCAATTTTTAGAAATGATGCTTTTTAAATTTTATGGATATGTTTGCCCTCACTGTTTGTAGAGCTGCTCTCGTCTGCTCATACCCAAGAGAATAGGGTGCCTGGTAGGAAGGGTGGCCAGTACCATCTGTTCTGATCTTGTTGAGTGGGTGGACACTCGGGCATTTGGCCAGCTGTGGACATATCCAAGACCCTTCTTCAATCTAGACATAGTATCTGCTGTAGTCAGTTCAGGGTCCATCTTTTCAGATGCTAATGACCTAGGAAAGAATTTTTAGGACTTGATCTGTTTTTGTAAACTTAGAATAAACATAGGCATTCTATGACAAGTATGGTAAGAGATGCTTCCTGGGAGCTGGAGAGATGGTTCAGCAGTTAAGAGCACTGACTGCTCTTCCGGAGGTCCTGAGTTCAATTCCTAGCAACCACGTGGTGCTTGCAACCATCTGTAGTGGGATCTGGCACCCTCTTCTGGTGTGTCTGAAGACTGCTACAGTGCCCTCATATATAATAAATAAATAAATCTTGAGAGAGACAGAGAGAGAGATGCTTCTTGAACATGTCTGAAATGGATGAGCAAGAGCAAGACAGTACCATTACCATGTGAGAATGTCTTAAAATTTGGAGTGAAGTACAAAAACTAGGGTTATTTGGCCACGTAGTAAGGTGGGCTGGTGGAGTGGTTCTAAATGAATCTAAGGGCTGGTAGTACGGCTCTGGCAGACCTGTACGAAGCTCTGGCTCAGTTCCTAGCAAATGGTGGCAAGGAGGCTAAAGTTGGTAACAAGAGAAACTGATTGAAAACAAAAGCAGAAGGAGTACTTAAGCTAATGTCCTCTTTGCTCTTCATCGTGCTTTATTACTTGTGACTTGAAAAAAAAAACACTTGTTTTTTTGAGACTGGCTGGCCTGAAATACTGTGTAGACTGGGCTTGTTTAGAATCCAAAGATGTACCTACCTCTGCCCCTCAAGCCCTGGGATTAAAGGCATGGCCATTACATCTAGCAGTCGTTGTTATTGCTGCTGTTGTTGTTGTTGTTGAGATAGGGTCTCATATACTCCAGAATGACCTGGAACTCACTAAACAACCTGGGGGTTCTGGCCCTCCTGCCTGAACCTTTCAGGTGCTGGTATTGCAGGCATGGACTACTGTGCCCCAGTTTTGTGGGGCTAGGGACTGAACCCAAGGTTTCATGCAGGCAAGACAAGCATTCTACCACCTGAGCGGTAGCCCCAGCCCCATATAATCACTTTTGAGGTTAAAAATTAATTTCTTTGCTATAATTCTTGCTGAGCATAGAAATAGATCTTTAATTCTATTAACTTATTTGCATTTCAGGCTTGGGATGATGTAGAACGGAAAGAGAAACCTAAGGAGGATGCATATGAATATAAGAAGCGTTTGACGTTAGACCATGAGAAGAGCAAGCTAAGTCTTGCTGAGATTTATGAGCAGGAATATATCAAACTCAACCAGGTAAGGTGACATCAAGGTTGTGACACTAAAGGAGGATGAGTGTTCAGTCAGTCCTGAGCTAACCTAGCGCTCAGGTAGCTGTCTCCCAGCACGGATGGTGGGAAGACAGCCCATAATGTTCCCACTGAGTGTAGTCAACTACTGACGTCCCAGCAACTGCTTTGACATTTGAAATAATTGATGTAATTTATTTCTTTATGAAATGATCTCCCATAGGCTCTTTTTGTTTGTCTTGTTTTTTAAATTCTAAGATTAATTTCTAGTTGGATGGCGAGAAGACCATATCCTGGGGAAGACTTATTTCCTCACCTGGGTTTATTGGAATGAGTGCTAATGACATATGTTATCTGACTTGGGCCACAGGCAGAGCCAGTCACTTCTTACTCATGTGGGTGCCCCCCTCCCCACCTTCTGCACCTCTACTATATCTTAATTATGACAAATAGAAGCAAACAAATACCATCTTACCTTTCAGAGTATGTATTTGGTGCTAGGGGAAGAGCAAACATAAATAAAACAGCCTGACTCTAAACTCAAGTGACTGTCTTTTCCATATCAGTGTGAATAATCTGAGCAAACCTTGAACAAATTACATTCACAACACAAAATTAAACATTTTATTTTACCTAGACAGATTGTCAGACACTCCTGAAATGCTAGGACTCAGACTAAAATAAACATATTTTGTGATGGCGAGACTGTCTTGAAAAACCAAGAATAAGTAAATGAATAATTGGGAAGCACTTAGTGTAGTTTTAAGCAAGTGCCGCCTGTTTGTAGCTCCCCAGTCCTTGCTCAATAATCTACTGCTTCCTCTTCCCCCCCCCCCCCCCGCTGTTACACCCTAGTTCTGTGAATTTGCCTGTTGTGTAAATGAAGTCACGTAATTTGTGACTTTTATTTAGCATTATGTCTTTATGTTGGGCAGCATATATGAGCGCTTCATTTCTACTTTATTGCTGGATAGTGTTCCATTTATACATGGGCCACAGTTTCTTGATCCACTTTCCAGCTGAACATGTGGACTGTTCTCACCTTCTGGGTATAGGAAGTCCCACTCTTAAGTGTATGTGCACGTGTGCGTGCATGCGTGTATCTGCTTTAGTTTCCTTGGATCCATATCTAGGAGGGAAATGCTAAGTCTAACCTTCCGTGACCTGCTAAGCTTGCTGCCGCTATGGCTACATCGTTTCACTTTGCTACCAATAATTCCCAGGAATCCAATTTCTTCATCCTCACCAACATCCATTAATAGCCCTTAAACTTTGGTCCTACTTTGATTAGCTTACCTTTTGTTGGGAAATGCCATCGGCATTGTACTGTTTGTTCTAAATTTCAGAGGTAATGGGTACTAATGTGCACCCTTGTGGTCTTTGGTAGGCACTGGCACCATCATAGTGCTTATACCTGCAACTTTACTTTTGGGACATTTCTTCTTCTCTCCTACCTTTTACAAACAAGGTAACACTATGTAACCCAAGCTGATCTTGAACTTGTAGTACTCTGGCCTCCGTCTCCTGAGTGTTGGGAATTACTGTACCATCATCCCACAAAACCATTGTTTTTGCTTTTTATTTTGTTTGAGACAAGATCTCATTGTAGCCCTGTGTGACCCCAAACTCACAGAGATCTGCCTGCCTCTGCCTCTTGAGTGCAGAGATTAAAGGCGTGCGCCACCGGGATGGCTAGAGTTGCTGGGCGGTAAAGCTGTGGTTCTGAGAAACTGGGGCACCTTCACTGTCTGTACTGTTTTTTCTGTGGTACAGTTAAGCTACTTCATCTAACGTTGGCCTTGCTCATTTAGCAAAAAGCTGAAGAAGAAGACAATCCAGAGCATGTAGAAATTCAGAAGATGATGGATTCTCTCTTCCTAAAACTGGATGCCCTGTCAAACTTCCACTTCATCCCCAAACCGGTATGTGAATTTACAGTGTGGTAGAAAAAGTAGCACGTGTGAACTGAACAGCTCTGAGCTCTGGAGAGCTTCTTCTCAGTTGGTGTCAGGACACACAGCTGCAAGTTACAACAGGGCTTCTGTAAGGGACGGTCACTTTGTTCCTGGGTTAATTCTGCCTTCCATCCTGCTGCAGCCTGCTCTCCAGCAGGCCCCTGGTCACCTTTAGCCCTGAGCCTCACTGATTCCTCCTCTCCTGGCCCTCAGTTGTGCTTAATTGTGTGATGGTGTCTCCCTCACATTGATTGGTGGCCTCTGCAAGTCGTATTAGGTCCTGGGCTTACGTCACTTTCACTGCCCAAACACTCACTGTCTAACTATCCCTTTAGCAGATGAGCACACTGAATGTGGGAGGGGCAGAACTAGCACTGGGCTCTTGTGTTCTGCACTGCCTAATGTGCTCCAGCCAGTCCCAGACCTCTCAGTCTCCTTTCCAGCCTGAGCCTTTCCTGGGCTGGCTGAGATTCTGCTGACTCCTTGGAAGCCCATCTACTTGCAGCTGTCTGTAGTTCCCTGAGACGGGCTTGAACCATCATGTTGGTGCTTGCTCACAGGTTGCCCATTGCTGTCCTCTTGACTGTTATGAACTAAGGACTAGTCTAGATGCAAGCATGCAGAGGCCAGAGGGAAGCATCAGGTGTCTTCCTCTATTGCTCTCCAACCTATTTCTAAGACAAGACCTCTCCACAGAATTAGAAGGTCATTGTTCAGATAGACTAACTTGTCAGTGAGCTCCCAGGTTCTGCCTATGTCCTCTTCACCAGCGATGGACTTAGCAAGCCTGTGCGCATATTTTACATGGAGACTGGTGATTTGAATTCAGGTCAACTTGCTTTCATACCAGTCACCTGATCCCTGACCATTTCCGCAGCCCCTGCTTTGCCAAGGTCTAAAGGATTGTCAATGTTTCACACTTGAATCTAGGAATGCACCTGGCTGTTACAGGTCTTTTAATATTTTCGTTTTCATATGTGTGTCCATAGTTTACACACTGTCTCTGCAGACATGAACTGTTCACCAGCTGCCATGTTGTATTGTATTTTGAGATTTCCTCCCTATTTGTTTTTGACTGTAGGGGAGCACAGTATTTCTCATAATCTCTGGACAGTGGCCTGCTTGACAGGGATTGTTTTCACATTCCACAGTTCTTCTTGCTTAGGGTCTGGGCTCCTGTCCTCTTCTCATGTGGTTCTGCTCTTATGACATTTCCCCGAACAATGTCCTCTGTGCCTGGCTTAGACACTGGTATCTTGAAATGACAGTAGCTATACAGACCCATATACAGCCTCTCGAAAGATTGAGCATATTAACATTCCTTCATATACATTATGTTAGTTTTATAAATAGTTTTGTACCATTTCATGCTAATATATGAAGATAGATTTCTAGTAGCTTAAATAGTTTGTATTTTTCTCATAAGCATTTTTTGTATATCTCTGCAGAGAGCTTAGATTTGTTTCAAAACAAAAAGCCATGTGATAATTAATCACCAAGTTTTATTAAGTACATGGAATTGCTTGAGAATGCCCACATAGGTGGCATGGAGTACTGTTTTGCTGAGGTGGAGAGGTGTGGATATGTAGGTGTAAATGCTACTGGGATGGCTTTGATGTTGCCTGTTGTCAAGGTCATTCCAGTCAGCCCAGTGATGGATGGATGGATGGATGGGTGGATGGATGGATGGATGGATTTATTTATTTTTAGTGTGTGATTTTAAAAAAATTCTCCTTCTCTCAGTTTACCACCCACCTCCCCTCGCTCGCCCCGAGATCCACCTCCTTTCCCATCTCCCTGATCCCAGGGATCTCAGCCCAACACAGCACTAGATGGAATAAAAGTAGTTACAGATCCTCACATAAGGCTGGGCGAGGCAACCCAGCAGGAGGAAAGCATCCTGAGAGCAGGTGAAGGAGTCAGTGATCAGGGACATTCCTGTCCCTCCTCACCCTCCCCCCTCCCAAAAAAAAAAAAAAAAAAAAACACCAAGCCAGCAACCCTAACATGTGCAGAAGAAGTCAACTCTATAAAAAAAAGTTTGTGAGGTTGGAGATTTAGCTCAGTGGTAGAGCACTTGCCTAGCAAGCGCAAGGCCCTGGGTTCGGTCCCCAACTCTGAAAAAAAAAAAACAAAAACAAAAAAAAAAAGTTTGTGGCCAATGCTTGCCCCACTTCTTCTCCCCACTAAATGCCTTATCTCTTTTTTAGCCTGTTCCTGAAATTAAAGTTGTGTCGAATCTGCCAGCTATAACCATGGAGGAAGTGGCCCCAGTGAGTGTCAGTGATGCAGCCCTCCTGGCCCCAGAGGAAATCAAGGTAAAAAGGCAGTGTGGGAATGTTTAGTGACTCCCTCCAAGTAAGTTCATTGCAGCCAGATGCGCATTTATTTAATGTGACTTCCCTTGAGGTTTAGATCTCTGTAATTTCTATGTATATTCCCCCCCATACTCCTATAGCCGAGTTGTACATCGATGGGTTCAACTAACTGCACTTTGAAAATATTCAGCAAAGAAAGTTGAATCCGAATTGATCATGTGCAGAATTTTTTATCAGTTGTTTGTGTGTAGTGGTTCCATTGTCCTAGGACTTCATGTAATCTATGCACAATTTGAAGTGTATGGAAGCGTGAATGCAGGTGATATAAATGATTTATATACAAGACTTGAGCATGTAGTAACTTGGAGTATCTGCAGGGGCCTGGGATTGATTTTCTGACTGGATGCCTATATAGTGAGCCAAATGATTATACAATACTTAAAAATCAATCTATATACTCAAGCATCAGTCAAAGTTACAGATAGGAAGATTATTAAAAATGTTTGGGGAGGGGGATGGGCTAAGGGGCATATGGCTGGGAAACTGGGAAAGGAATAACATTTGAGATGTAACTAAAAATACTCAATTAAAAAAAAGAAAATGTTTTAAAGTGCCTGTTTCAGTCTTGTGAAGACCAGTAATGCTTTAGTATTAGCTATCCCATGTTGGTTTTGACCGTAATAATCATGAACTGCAGTGTAAGCCTAGTGAGTGCTGTAATCTAGACTCCAGTAGACCATTTGGACACTGGAACACATTGGATAACCAGGTGCTGGCATTCTCTGACTCGTGAACATGGAAATTCTTTCCTTACAGAAACAGTGGCTTCAGGCAGGCCCTTATGTGCTCTGTTGGGGTAGCACCAGAGTCTCTCTGTCTGTCTCACTCGTGTTGTTACATGTATAGCTACCATTTCTGTCAGAACCTCCGCCATCTTAGGCCAGTGATAACCCGGTATGATGAGCTGACAGCTCAGGAGAAATGAGGAAGTCTGTCTTCACTGGATACAGGATTCTCTGCTTTCTCTCTTTCTTGATATCTGGGAGGTAGTGATCCAAACCCAGAGCCTGTCATTCACAGCTTAGAGCCAAGGCTGAATCGGACATGTCCTGCGACCCATGTTGACCAGTGCTGGGGGATTGAGAGCTTAGCTCTTTTTCCTTTGTGAGTTCATTTAGAGCTGAACGCTTACTCAGAGTCAGTTCTGGCAAAGAATATAGTGTAAGCTTTAAAAGTTACCAGAGCTCACTGGAACCAGACAAGGCTCACTCTGTATCCTCACACACTGCCATGGACACTCAGCCATTGGCCATTGTGTGCTTTTCATCCCTCAGCAGACGATAGACTTTATTCCAGGTATAGACAAGTTGACAATCAAGAATAGCTATCACAAGGGTTAGGGTGTTTGTTTGTTTGTTTATTTATTTATTTATTTACTTTTAATAGGAGAAAAATAAAGCTGGAGATCTAAAAACAGCTGCTGAGAAAACAGCTACAGACAAGAAACGAGAACGGAGGAAAAAGAAATATCAGAAGCGTTTGAAAATAAAGGAGAAGGAGAAGCGGAGAAAATTGCTTGAAAAGAGCAACCCAGATCATTCTAAGTCCAGCAGGGCAGCAGCTTCCGAGAAGCTCAAACAGTTGACCAAAACAGGCAAAGTGTCCTTGTTAAAGGTAAGTAAGGAGAGGCCTGAGGGGGAAAGGGAGGATGCAGGGCGGGCACTGGGCTGTTTCTCAATTAGGGCGTCAGAGCTACCTCGGCCTTCTAGAGACATACTACTCAAGAGTGGCCTCAGCATCCTGTAGCCTTTCTAGAGACCTTTACGAATATAGGCCTGGCAGCAAGTTTTCTTCTTTCTGTTCTTCCCTTAAGATACAAGGTGCTATAACAATGGAAAATATTTGTTAAGGTAGCTGATTGGAGTGGCTTTTCATGTTTATACATTTATTCATTGTTGTAATCATAATGTACTGTTAGACTTTGGATTTTCTCATAAAACCACATTTTGTAACATCTGTTTTGTTTTAACTGCAGGATGAACGAAAAGATAAGCCCTTAAAGTCATCTCAGGCATTCTTTTCTAAATTGCAAGATCAAGTAAAAATGCAGATTAATGATGCAAAGCAACCTGGAAAGATAAAGAAGAAAAAACAGGACATTTCTG
This sequence comes from Rattus norvegicus, assembly GCF_021556685.1. NCBI lineage: Eukaryota > Metazoa > Chordata > Mammalia > Rodentia > Muridae > Rattus > Rattus norvegicus. The sequence goes on along the minus strand of NC_141534.1, from coordinate 130,513,115 downwards.
TTCATAAATTAAAGCTGTAACATATTTAAAATTATTGTATAAATCTGTAAGTTTCTCTCTTTATTCTGTTTTGTAATAAAATTCCTGAGACCTTAGTTTGCTTCATGTTGTTTTAATAAAGACCATCACCAAAGCCACTTGTGCGGGAAAGGGCTTATTTCCTCTTACAGCTTACAGTCTGTCACTGAGGGAATTCAAGACAGGAACTTGGAGGAGGGAACTGAATCAAAGGCTGTGGAGAAACAGTTTACGTACAGGCTTGTTCTCTCTGGCTTTTCCAGATTACACATGTAACACAGCACTACTTCCTAAGGGGTTGTACCACCCACAGTGGGCCAGGTTCTCCCTTGATAAATCATTAGCCCAGGAAATGTCCCACAGACTTCCCTATGGGAGTCTTTAGAGGCATTTCTTAGTTGAGGTTCTTTTTTCCCCAGATGATCCTGCCTTGTTTTAAGTTGACAAAAGTGGTCCACATTTGCTTCATAGGAACTATTTGAGACTTCACAGTGCTGTGGCAAACTTAATTGGAATGCCTTTCTGGGACCAGGGGTGGCACAAACCCATAATCTAGCCACTCAGAAGATGGAGGCTGGAGGATCAGAAATTCAGGATTTTCCTTAGCTCCATAGTGAGTTAGACACCAGCTTGGATCACATTAGACCCTAAATGAACAAAAACCAAATAATAGCCCTTCTGGGTTTCTGGGGGTGTCTCACAGATCTGAGCTTCCATACCCTCTTCCTGCATTAGTGCTGTCTGAGCTGATTCCACTTTCTCACTACTTTCCTGCTATGAGAAGCTCCCAGAGCAGCTGCTTTGCTCACAATCAACAATGCAGTCTTTCGAGTTCTTTTCTTCTCCAGGTATTGTGTCTTATTTCATGAAACAGCACTTTCATGTGTGTGGCTTTCAGCTTTTCCCTGTAGTGAGAGTTTTGGTTTCTTTAAGAATCCAGTTATGTTATATGAATGTGTTTTTGTCTTAGTCCCAGTGTGGGACATGGGGCTGCTTCAGTTTGTGCACAGCCGTGACGTATTATTGTTTCATGCTGGGGTCTGAAGTGATTTTTGCCAGTTGCAGATAGTTTACTTCTGGGACTCTGGAGAGGGGCTAAATGCCAGAGCCCTGAGAGAGCCTGTGGCTGCTTCTCCCCGTGCTGCTGCCCCTGCTACTGTTGCATCTGTTATTGCTGGGTTGCTAGACTGCTGGCTATTCTCACAATGAAGCATGGACTTGCCCCACAGATTCCAGTGACCCTAAGCAGCAGGAAGTAGCCTATAGAGGTCTATGCCTCCTTTCCCCTCTGACATTCTTCTCTCCTCCCTAGTGTTAGGGAGTTGGAAGGGATGAGAGTGGAATAAGAGATGGAAGGGAGGTAGAGCTATAAGAACCAAAAAAACAGATATGCCAACATTTCCCCTTTGGAAAATCTTAACACCTGAACAAAGGGAGACACTGCAGTTTACAGTAAGATACGGAGCAGACAGATGAGGTCTAGAAGGGAATCCAGAGGCAACAGGCTCAGTACAGCTTTGAATGCAGACTGACAGTCTTCAGATTCCTGTAACCACCTCCCCACCCCAACACTAAATGCCTTTGATCGATAATGTCATGACTTGATAGGAAAATAACCAGCTTTATTCCAGATGGTTAGAAAACGAGACTAAAGTTAAGAACAATTGGAAAGGCCCTTGTCTTTTATCGGCAGAGGCCAAACCCAAGGATGAAGATCCATCCTATTTGGAGTTCTTTATTAAGGCTGAACATGGCTGTAAGCAGATAGAACAAGGTCTGTGGGATTAAACACTGATTCTCTGAGTCTACAATGTTGCTACAATGAACTGAGTTAACAGTTTAGTTATAATTATAGTTAACTGTTACAGTTAATAGTTTAAAGAATGTGGTGTCTGGTGAGGGCAATGTTGGGAACAAAATGGCATTTTGTTGCTTCATCCTTGTTTGGTCAGGTAGAAGGGCAGGACTCTGCCCAGCCTTGATGTGTACGTGTGAGGGCCTGCATATAGGCATGTGCCCTGGCCCCCTGGACCTGAAGTTGCAGGTAGTTGTGAGCCAACTGATCTAGCTGCTTGTGCTGGACCCGGGTCTTCTGCCAGAGCAGTAAGTACTGGTAACCTCTGAGCCATCTCTAGTCCCTATCCCCATCCCTTTTTACAATGGTGCTAATTGTATCCGTTCTCTGAAGGGCTCTGTCCTCATGCTTCAGCACAGGTCTGGAGGTAAGAGGACAACTTTTAGGAGTTGGTTCTCGCCTACCATATGAATCCTGGGGCTCAAATTCAGGTTATCAGGCTTAACCTGCTGCGCCATTTCTCTCTAGCCATTAGGTTTTAACACATGAGTTTGGGGGACATTTTCTGACTATGGCACCACTAATAGGACATTTTAAAATTTCCCCAAGTTGGTATGTGTTTTTGAAAGAGTCATACTATGCAGCCCCAGGACACCTACCTAGACCAGGCTGGCCTGCCACCCAAGTGCTGGCATTAAAGGTGTGTAACACCACACCCAGCCACTTTCCCAAGTTTTATTCAAAATAGGATTTATCCTTTTCCTCTGAATAAAGTTTTGAGTAATCCTATGGTCTCCCTACACTTAAAGGTGTTAGTTTTAGTAGTGATTTGATTATTCATAGTCCTAAGAATTTGTATTTTTGTGGAAAATTTAGCAATTTGCTATATCAGACTCTTGTATGGACACCTTGTTAGGAACTACATTTTAAGTCCAATACAATTAGTTTTTACCTTTAACATACATTAATCAGTGACCATTTAATGTCATTATTGACCTGATTTTATTTGGTTTTTCTATTATTTTCTCTTTGTTTCTCTAACTTTTTCTGGTCTTTCTTTCTTTCTTTCTTTCTTTCTTTCTTTCTTTCTTTCTTTCTTTCTTTCTTTCTTTCTTTCTTTCCTTCTTTCTTTTCTTTCCTTTCTTTCTTTTCTTTCTTTTTTCTTCTTCTTTTTTCTTTTTTTCCGGAGCTGGGGACGGAACCCAGGGCCTTGTGCTTGCTAGGCAAGCGCTCTACCACTGAGCTAAATCCCCAACTCCTGGTCATTCTTTCTTAATCAAGTCAAATTAATCATACTATGTTTATTATGTGTACTACTTGTAAAGCTCTTGAGGTAGTAGAGTACAATCACGTCACTGCTTGCATAGTCTATCTACACCCTCCAGTTCTCCATTGGTCTGCCCTCTGCTCGATCACTCTGGCCTCCACTAGCTGAGCCTTGGAGCGGAGTCGCGGGGATCGGCTGGGGATGCCTGTAGCTCGGTGCTCCGGCTCGTGGGGCTGCGCAGAGCAGCTGCCTGCCTTGTGGCCCTTTGAGAGCAACTGAGCCGGTTCCGCTGCAGTGAGTTCCGGAGAGTCTGAGCGAGTCAGCGTCCTCTTTTTAAGACGAACGGTTCTTAGAAAGGTCCTGAAAGTAAGTGCAGCTTGGTCCTTCCGGAGCGAGGGACACCGAGCCTGCGCGGAGCTGCAGGACCGCTCCGAACTGTATCCAGTTCAGGGTTCTCATTCCAGAAGTTGCCATTCCACGGTCCAGTTGTCGCCTAATCCAGTTAATGCATAAAAATATTTTTAACTCATGTATTTTATTTTGTAGGGAGAAGTTGAACGAATAACGACATCAAATGTTAATCCACTTTTATTAGTTAACGGCGAGAGTAAAAGCAAACCTTTAGGATCCTTCACCCAGGGTGGCCGCTGTATTAACTGATGAGGAGGTAGCAGGATCCTTCTTGTTAATTCAAGCCAAGTGAATGAAAGTAAAACATTTCGGTCCTTCACCTGAGATTACCTGATTTTATTCTCGGGTCGCCTACTTTTTCTAATAGTCATGATGTCACAAAAGAGCTCACCTGCTCAAAAAAGACCCCGTAAAAGCTTATCTACCGGCAAAACTACGAAAAGCCAATCTCATTCCATTACTTCGTATTTTAACAGTGTACCACCTGCTAAACTTGCATGTTCAATTTGTCATAAAATGGTGCCCAGGTATGACTTAATCCGGCACCTTGATGAGTCTTGTGCTAACAATGGTGAAATCGTTCAAAATGAGCCTGCTCAGGCTGGTTTAATTAACTCAACTGTGCCTACATCAGATTTACCCAGTACTCCTTTAGAAGATATGACACCTCAGAAGTTATCACCACCAAAGAGACGTTTAATCTCTGCCCACTGTGGTTCAAAACTGGGCGTGCGACAGCAGACCAGTCCCTACTTTAAAAAAGCCTTGGTGTGCAAAAATCAAAATAAGCTTCCAAATCAGAGTGTGGAAATCAGGTCTTTGGGAAGTCTGTCATCAAAACTGTCCAGAAGGTACGTAAAAGCTAAAAAATCACTCTCTAAGAACGAGGGGCTAGCCAGTCATTGCCCACCGACTTCTCCGTCCCCACCTGGCCCCAGCCTGGTTGATAACTGTCCAGAGATGGACAACAAAGATGAGATTTTAAACAGTTCCCAGAAGGAAAACATTTACTCGTGTGCACCTCTAGAGGAAGAGACCGCTTCAGAACAGAAGGTAAAGAGCAGTAAAAGGATGGGAGATGGAAGTCAGAAAGCTTCCGGTGGGGAGCCGGCCCTCACGCCTGCATCCCCAGAGCAGGCCCCCACATTACTGTCCTCAGACTTAACTCTTGTCAATAACACGGATTCCTCTTCGGGAGATGCTCTCGAACAAGAAGGTGCTGGAAGGGTAGGTGTAGGGGTTGATGAACAGCTTGCGGCATGCAGCCATGAAGAAGTACAAATGACTGTTGATGCTGAGGTGGGAACGCTGGTGTCAGGGGGGGCGGAATCAAACAGTCCTGCTGACAACGACGACGATGACGCATCTACATGGAGTAACAACCCAGAGCTTAGGGAAGCTGGCAGTGCCTTAAAGAGACAAAGGGCTTGCAGTCCTCTGGAGCAGGGCGCCAGTTGTGTTCCCAGTGTGACAGCTCAACCCCAACCGAGTCACCCGTACTACCTGAGGAGCTTCCTGGTGGTTCTGCAGGCCATCCTTGAGAACGAAGAGGACATGAAGCTCTTCGATGACCAGGAGAAGGGCGTTATAGCTAAGTTTTACCAGCTGTCAGGTATCTTCAGCTTTCTTACCTGATTTGTGTGCGATGCAAAGGGCAGTAGTCTAATGACCGTGAGGCGTCACTAGTGGTAGGAGTATTGTGGACAGGCTCTGTGTCGTGGCAAGGATAGGCCTGTTAAAAACGAATTCTTGTGCCTGGTGATGTCTGCTATGCAAGCAGTACTTCAGTTATAATGGCAGTAGCTTTCCTTTCTTTTCCTTTTGTGTCTAGACATGATTTCTCTGTATAGACCTGGCTGTCCTGGAACTCACTCTGTAGACCAGGCTGGCCCTCAAACTAAGAGCTCCAGCTGTCTTTGCCCACCAGCTGGCCAATGTGTATATTTCTAATAATTCATATTTACTGGGAGCTGGAGAAATGGCTCAGTGATTAAGAGCACTGACTGCTCTTCCAGAGGTCAGTTCCCAGCAACCGGTTACATGGTGGCTCACAGCCATCTGTAATGGATCATAGGCCCTCCTCTGGTGTGTCTGAGGACAGCAACAGTGTACTCGCTTGCATAGAAATAAATAATTCTTTAAAAAAAAATACATATTACCTCATATCTAAAAGAAAACAGAATAAATCTGCATGTTAGAAGAAAGCTAATAAATGTTTTGCTTCTTTTCTCAACCTCATTGCAGCCAGTGGTCAGAAGTTGTATGTGAGGCTCTTCCAACGTAAATTAACCTGGATTAAAGTGAGTAAACTGGAGTATGAAGAGATTGCCTCGGACTTAACCCCTGTGGTTGAAGAATTGAAGAACTTAGGCTTTCTACAGACAGGTACAACCGGTTAGAGGGAGGACCTGAGAGGGAAATGGGATTTAAGAAATGGCTTTCAGGGCAGGATGATGGCACATGCCTTTAATCCCAGCACTCAAAGGCAGAGGCTGCTGGATCTCTGAGTTCAAGGTCTGTAGATCCCTGGTCTATAGAGTGAGTCTCAGGACAGCCAGGGTGGCACAGAGAAATCCTGTCTCAAAAAACAGGTTCACTTCCAGTGGACTAAGGGACTGTTGGTGTGGCACCTCCTGGTTAGTGTCTACTAAATAGCGACTGCTTTACAAAAGATCTGGATGCTGTTAACTTAGGACAACGGGTTATCATGTGACTCAAGATGTTGGGGTGATTGCCAAGTAGGGTTGGATGGGGTACGGGCAGAGCATGCTGGGTGAACAGGTAGAGGTGTGGCAGCTGCCTGGCTTGAGTGGTCCGAGGTACTTTTCATTCCTCCATGGAAGCTGATCTTTGCATGCTCCTGACTTGTAAGATGCAGTGCATATAGATTAACATGTCTGACAGAGGGCCACTCCCTTTGACTGCTTCTGGGGACTTTCCTCTAGACCTGAACAAAGCCAGGGCCCTGATGGTTCACCGTGGATGCTTCATGACTGAGCCTCTGCCTCTTGCTGCCACAGTGCGGCCCTCTGTGGTCTTTGTCATGGTGAATGCGTTCCTATTGCAGAACGGTGGACTTTCTTTTCTGCATGGGACAGTGCGTATAATGTAACCACATTACATTTGATCGTCAGAAGACGGCAGTGTGTAAAGTAGCCACCCTCCCTGGCAGGCTTGGTTGGCCTCAAACAATTTGTTTTTCCTTTTAAAAAAAAAAAAAAGAAAGAAAGAAAAAAGAAAAAGGCTTGTTTTTACTTACGCGTCGCTGTGTAGCTGTGTTTGTCTTCATTTGAGTGTGTGCTTGACAGGACAGTACAGGTGAGAGGCATCAGGTCACTGGCAGCTGGAATTAGACCACTGTGCTGCTGGGAACCGATTCTGGGTCCTCCGGGAGAACAGCACATGCCCCTAACTATTGAGCCATCTCTCCAGTGCCTAGCTCTGTTTTTCTTTATCACCTTTTACTGCCTGGCATGAGTAATTATGTGGTAGGAGATGAACTCCCTTTGGTCAAGGACCTGGCTTACCGCAGTGACACACGGCCGGGTCTGCTTTAGCCCAATGCACTCACCCTAGTTTGGTATCTAGGGTGCACCACAGCAGGATGCTGGAGGACTGAGCCCGTGTAAGGCTCCCCATTCTGCATCATCTGATAGGCAGAGGGCGGAGTGGAGGAGAACTGAGGGCCACTTCACCCTGTGAGCTACTTTGGAGAGACCCCTCACGTAGATACAGATAAGGAAGATGGAAAATGTATCCCAGTGAGCTTTGTTCATAGTCTGTTGTCTGTAGTAGGGTTGGTTGGTTTGTTTTTTGTTGAGGCAGGGTTTCTTTGTGTAGCCCTCACTGTTCTGGAACTGACTCCAAACCAGGCTGGCCTCCAGCTCCGAGATCCACCTGCCTCTTCCTCCTGAGTGTTGGGATTAAAGGCATGAGCCACCACCACCCTGCTGCTGACTATAGTCTTCAATGGAAAGAGTTTGATGAACACTTGACGAGCTGCATCCTTTCGGAAAACTTACTACAATTTCTATAGTAAAGTTTCTTTTTATTTGCATCTAGCGAATTCTATTCCTACCCCGAGTAAATAATGCTAGGTAATAGTAAATCCTATGAAACTACTTTTAACTTGCCTTCGGTTGTCGTTAACTGTTGCAGAATCTGAGTTGCAAGAACTCTCTGATGTACTTGAACTCCTTTCTGCTCCTGAGCTGAAAGCCCTGGCCAAAACCTTCCACTTGGTGAGTCCCGGTGGGCAGAAGCAGCAGCTGGTAGACGCCTTCCTCAAACTGGCCAGACAGCGCTCAGTCTACACTTGGGGCAAGACTCAGCCTGGAATCAGAGCGGTGATTTTAAAGAGGTCTGTGTTCATTGTACCGATAAGCACATTAACTCGATAGCCTAGAGAACGTAACTTTCAGACTGTGGCTGATTGTGGCAGCTGTGTTGGGATTGACAATGGGAAGTCTTCACTCTCCTGTCCTCAGTGCTTTATCAGTGCTTTCTCCAAAACCCTGTGTAAGACTGTGCTGACTTCTAGAAGCAAGGAAAAAAAAATCAGTACACTGCAGGGGTCCACTTTAGGGAAGGCCATAAAAACCTGTGGAGTTAGCATGGGGTCCATTATTCCAGAGCAGCAGAGGATAAAATGAGATACTTCTATATTTCATATATTATAGATGACTCCAGTTTAATAACTCATCTGTAATTAGTATAGCCCAGTGGTCAAGCACTTGACTAGTGTGTGCAAGACCCCAGCCAGATCCAATCCCTAGTACCAGAAAAAAAAAAGTGTATTTACCTAGAAAAGTATTAAGTCTTTATCAGATAAAAGAGCCGTCTCTAAGAACCTAACTTTGATCCCTAGGACCCGTGCGGTAGAAGGGGAGGACCAACTTTGACCTCTACACATGTGTGGCATGTGTGTGTCCACACACGTGTGTGCACATACCCACAAATAGAGAAATACATGCACTTTTTTTTTTAAGAAGGCCTATCGTAGAGGCTGCTGGGGAGCTTGGGTCTTAGAATTCTCTGAGTCGATTTTGGTATTATAGTAATGGACACCATGAGAAGGTAAGTGAGTGCCTCAAGGGAAAGGGTCTGTTGTTTATGGTGCTGAGAACCAATCCCAGGGGTTCCTAGTCTTCAGATGGCCATTCAGATCAATAAATGAGAATTGCAAATATCAGAGGCAGTAAGTTCTTTTATGAGTTTTCCCTGGTGTTATGAGTGTTCATGCCCATGGTAAACTCTACATAATGTGTGGCTAGGGGAGAAAGCACCATTACTGAGTAAAACCATTTGGAGGTAAACATTTATTTTTTTGCCATGTCTCTAAGTAAGTCTCTGAGCTCTGAAAAGGCTAGGTTAATTCTCCATTGTCACAGCAGGGAGTGCTAAATGCTGCATGTTTAGAACAATGACTGACATTTCTCTTTGTTTTAAGTGAGAATAGTTTGTAAAATCTCATATTCAAATGCTCAAAAGCTAGAGAGGTGACTGCGTGTTGTATGTACTTTAGAGCTAAAGACTTGGCTGGCCCGTCCCTTCGAGTCTGTAAAGGCCCTAGGGCTGTGTTTTGCCGCCTCCTGCTTCTGTTCTCGTTGACTGATACCATGGAAGACGAAGAAGCTGCGTGTGGGGGTCAAGGTCAGCTGTCTACTGTGCTATTGGTCAATCTGGGCCGAATGGAGTTTCCTCAGTACAGCATCAGCCGGAAGACCCAGATCTTCAGGGACAGAGAGGATCTTATCAGGTGGGGACACAATAAGTTTCAGTCCACAGTGTATCCACACAGTAAACTCACAACCAAGGATATAAACCGCCCACCTAGATAAGATAACTCTGCCTACAGAAATCCATCCCAGCTACCTTGTCAATCAAGACCACCCGGATCTGGGTCCTCTTTCTCCATCTCCATCTTGATTCTCCTTCCTTCTCCTTCTCTCCTGCCTTATTTTTTTACTGTCCAGTCATGGCCTTGACTTAACTGGTGCCAGCCCTCACCTGCATATTGACATCAATCTACACTGTTCTCCTGGTATTGGGAAGCAACTGAAGGGGATGTTCCATGTTTTTACCCAGAGCAGCCTATGGAGCTCAAGTGGGAGGCAGGCAGGAGAGCTGAAGGAAGGCTGGTTTGACTTCAGTGGAGGTCTAGGTGACAATAATGGCGACATTTGGATAGGTGGTAGTCGTGGAGACAGTTGAGTATATCAGAACTAGTTTGGCATCAGAGACTTGATCATTATTAGACGTAAGGGGGCAGGTGAGTGAAGTGGAAACTTAAGGGTTCTGTGGAGAGTCAGTTGTGTTGGATGGTGATTTGCTGGGGCAAACACGTGAAGGGACGTTTTCTGAAGCAGATGCAGGTGAAAGGCTAAGGTAGACTCATGAGGGAATGTGTCCCTGAAGCAGACCCAGGTGAAAGGATGGTCTGCTAAAGCAAGCATGTGAAGGGACATGTGATGAAGGAGTGTCTTGGAGACTGATAATGACACGCATGTATTGGTCTGCTGTACAGTGCATAGTTGAGCTCATTTGTTAGGACTCCATAGGGAGAAGCCCACCAAGAAGCTTCAGGTGCTGTGCTGGGGTTTCTTGCTGCTTCCGCAGACTTGGGCTGATGGGCAGAGTGATGTCAGCTGAGACAGACACACATGCTGAGGCCAGACACATGCTAAGGCAGCACTCTTGGAGGACACACGCGTCTGGAGGGAGTGTAGAAAGGACTCGACAGATGATGGCAGAGGCTGAACTTGGCTTGCTTTCATAGCTAGATGCTTGTTGGTCTGGTAAAGTGATGGTAGGCTTGGTTCAGGTGGGAGTTGGATCAGTTGTGATACTGAAACTAAGAGGCTACTCCTGCCGTGGTGGTGGTTTGAGGTGGGTAGGGTATGCTACCTGCCAACCCCAGCTTCCAGACGCTTTCTCCTGCTCTTCCTCCTCGTCCTCTTCCACCACCACCACCTCCTCCTCCTTATTTGTTTGTTTATTTATTTATTTATTTGAGAAGGGTCTCTTGTAGCCTAGGCTACCCTTGAGCTATCTGTGTGCTGGAGGATGACCTTGAAGTTCTGAATCTTTTGTTTTGCTGTGAGGCATGCATCGCTGGGATTGACCCAGGGCTTTGTGTGTGGCAGGCACCGGCGCTATCTGTCACTGGGCTACAGCACCTGGCCCTGTTTATCTGTTTTCTTACTGACCTTGGAATCTAGTAGGCTGTCCTAAATAACTGGGTCTGTGGGTTGGTGAGCAAGCTTGATGTCTGGATGCAAGGCGTTTTCTTGTTAATATGCGTGTTTGTGTTTACTGGTATTGCATGCTGTTCTCCAAAGTACAGTGGACAGGCTCTCAGTGTTTCAGAGTCTGTCAGTCACGTCTTTGATTTCCACATATAAGGAAGTAATGAAACACCACATTTCTTCCACTAAGTAGTTAATAAAATTTCAGCATTGCTTTCCCCCCGAAGCGTTCTCAATTTGGAAGTTCACTGCCATTCTGTGGGCCTGGGGAGTATCGCTATGGCACCTCTGACTACATTGCTTACTGTGCAAACTGCCATCTTGCTATTCCGAATTCAGTTAGGCATTTGCTCGGTGGCTTTCACCTTGATGAGTGGGTGAATGTAAGGACCCAGGAGTACTGATTCGATCACTATGGAGTTTATATAATGGGGCCAGCTTTGTAATCCTACAGTGTAAATGCTTCTGTCTTCCAAGTAGGACAGACTGAATCAGTTCACAGCCATTGAGCGGAGGGGAGAACTCTATTAGCTTATTGCTAGGATGCAACCTAAATATACCTTACACTTTGTGTTTTGCATTGTTTAACTTCTGAGACAGGATCTGGCTGGCCTTAGCTAGCCTGGAAATCACTGTAGAAGTAGAACCCAGAGATCCACTTGCTTCTGCTTCTGCCTCTCAGTGCTGGCCTGGGAGATGAGCCCCACCGTGCCCTGCATGTCCCTCACATGCTTTTATCCTTCTTAGATAAGCCCAGTGGCCAGGATGTGGGGACTGTTACGGAAGTACTCCTCCACTAAGGATCTGGGTGGCATTCTCTTTAGATACGCAGCCGCCGCGCACATGCTGAGTGACATCTCAGCTGCCATGGCCAGTGGGAACTGGGAAGAAGCTAAGGAGCTTTCTCAGATTGCAAAGAGAGACTGGGACCAACTGAAAAGCCACCCTTCCCTGAGGTGGGTGTTCGTGTGTTTGTTGTTGTTGTTGTTTTGCTTTCCTTTGATGGTGGTGGGATCCATAGCTAGAGCTCAGAAGAGCTTAGAGGAAGTTGGAGGACAGAAGAAGGTAATGGGGGGAGACTATGAGGGAGGAAGTTAAGCTCTGTGTGTGTGTGTGTGTGTGTGTGTGTGTGTAAAATAGTCAATAAATTAAAAATATTAAAAGCAAAACCAAAAACCAACAAGAAGGGCTGAGGAAGGCAGACAGTGTCAGCTTCTGGCCTCCTTGTACATGTGCGTCTGCACACACTTGAACACAAACATCACACAGCCTCCCTCCACTGGCTAGTTTTATGTCAACCTGACACAAGCTGTGGTCATCTGAGAAGAGGGCATTTGAATTAAGAAAACGCCTCCACGAGACCAGGCTCTTGGCAAGCCTGTAGGACATTTTCTTGGTTAGTGATGATGGGGAGGGCCCAGCACATTGTGCGTGGGGCCATCTCTGGACTGGTGGTTCTGGGATCTTTAAGAAAGCAGCTGAGCAAGCCAGTAAGCAGCACCCCTCCATGGCCCCTGCATCAGCTCCTGCCTCCAGGTCCCTGCCCTGCTTGAGTTCCTGTCCTGACTTCTTTTAGTGAAGAACAGTGATGTGGAAATGTAAGCCAAACAAAAGCTTTTCTCCCCAAGTTGCTTTTCTTTCCTCCTTGTAACACTGAGACACTGCCCCAAACCAGAAGTGAATACGCCTAATGTTCACCTTGGTTACAGTGCTGGCATGTATTAGAATATCATGCACTTTCTGTGTGTTTATATGTCAGTTACAAAACGAGCTTAATTTTAAGTATTCAGGGCAGCATATACAGAAAGGTCAGCAGTAGAATGTATTTTAAGAATAATGTTTAAAGAAGGTAAAACTCACCATTTGCTGCAGGTCTTAGGAAATTTGAAGACTTGTCCGGGTTTGTGGCTGAGGTTTAAATGCTGACCTCTGTGTTAAATCTTATTAGGTATATATACTCTTCCCACCTCCCCGAGCATCCTGGGGCAGGGTCTGGGTTGTGACGGTCTAATTTCATTGTGCAGAAAATGGAACACACAGCCCAGAGTATTGAAATGTATCACTTTAAAGTTAGAAATTCCACATTTTGTCATGTCTCACAATTCGTATGTGCCCAGTTATTAAACCACTGGTGTTTGTTTTCCTTTCAGATACCACGAGGCCTTGCCACTCTTTCTGCGCTGTTTTACTGTTGGGTGGATCTACACAAGGATTTCCTCTCGGGCTGTTGAAGTACTAGAGAGACTTCACATGTACGAGGTCAGAGCACCCTCCTCCACCCTTCACGGAGAGGACTGCGGTACACACGGGAGTGGAAACCTCTCGGGCTCTCGGTCTTCTCACTCTTGCATCATCACACATGATCTGATGAAAGCAGCCCTTGTTTTGTTCACTTGTAACTTGATGAGTCTGCATACTGGGAAGGCTGTGGGTCACGAACAGAGCCTGGGAGGAGCCCGTTCAGGTTACCTGCGTCTTGGAGCTTGGTGTAAGACCCGGCAGTTACCCTACATCTTGTGGGTAAAACTCTCGCACGCCCTTGTCATCTGTGCATTGCTGAGATAATTCATAGACAGTACATGACAATATAGATAATACTAAGTTTATTTGGTGACATCCTTAGATTTAAGACATTGGTTAAGACTGGGCCTTAGACTTGGCCCTCTTGAATCCCAGGAGGATCCATGGACAAGATGTCACATCTGTCATTCTGAAGCTTTTAAAGCTCCATTTCACAAAGGATGTGTTATAGTTGACAAGATTTAAAGGTAAAGCAAAGTTGAAAACTAAGTAAGTTAATTCAACATGGTTCACTTACCTTAAAAAAGATTCCCTTTGAAATTGTCAGGTGGCTTTGTTGGGCACACTGCTGGGACAGGGTGACGGAGGGCTCCATGACCATGGTTTCGTTGTTTTTATAAACTCTGGAAGACAGGAGCAGTCCCTGGGCAGTGTTTGCTTTATTAGTTGTGTCGATGTTTCTGACTCACAGCCAGATCCCAGACTGAAGGACTTCTCTCCCTTCCTGTGTCCCTTTCCATCTGTCCGTCCTGACAGCATGCTGAAATTTGAGAATCTCAGAGGGGCTAGGGCCTGCTGACTTCCCAGCGTGTCAGGGTGTGACAGCACCAGCCAGTGTTTAGGTGCCTGTGCTCAGCGAGGGCCCTGGGTGGCCCTGGCTGCCAGAGGTGACCTGGAGAAGACCAGCACAGGCTCACAGACCCTGAGGGCTTAGCATCACTACGCAGGGACCTGGAGTCAAGTACAGATGCTCAGGCAGCTGTGGTCATGCAGGAGAAGACCTCAGACTGCCGCCGGTCGGGCCTGGTCCGTGGCCTTCATTGCAGGTGGACCTTGGCAACCCTGTGGCCGTCTGACTATAATTAGAACCTGTGTTCCAGCATCTAACAACCTTTCTTTTCATCTTTGCTTGTAGGAAGCTGTCAAGGAACTTGAAAACCTCCTCGCTCAGAAAGTCTATTGTCCTGACAGCAGAGGCCGCTGGTGGGACCGCCTGGCTCTTAACCTGCACCAGCACCTGAAGCGTCTGGAAGAGGTACTCAGCAGCAGGCCCAGGCTGATTTAATTTGGTTTTAATAGCGACCTCCAAGTACTTCAGCACGGGGACGGTGCTGAAGGCATATCCAAACACACATTCTGCCACCGAGCCACCGTAGCCTAGGAAAGAGCCTGTCTTCAATTCACTTGTTTGTTTGTTGATGGGGCACAGGTTCACTGTGTAGCTCTGTCTGTCTGTCTGTCTGTCTGTCAGTCTGTCTGTCTGTCGGTGGGGACAGTTCTGGCTGTCCTGGAACTCACTATGTATACTAGGCTGTCTCCAAGGGCTCAGAGGTCTACCTGCCTCTGCCTCTGCTTCCCCGTTGCTGATGTTATGGCCTGCACCATGTCTGCCATCTCTTTTTCTTTAATTAGTATGTAATTGCACCACTTCCCCTTTCCTTCTCCTTTCCCGTTAATTTCTGTGTTAATGCTATCATCAAAGAAGTAATTTATGGCTCTGAGAAAATAGTAAAAAGTATGACTTTTATTAATAGTGATGTTTTCTGTATAATACATGGAAAAGTTACTCCAGATAAAACAAAAGCCTTTAAATATTTAGTTTTTATAAAACGTTAGAAACCACTAATATAACAAATGTGGGAGCTGGGGATTTAGCTCAGTGGTAGAGCGCTTACCTAGGAAGTGCAAGGCCCTGGGTTCGGTCCCCAGCTCCGAAAAAAGAACCAAAAAAAAAAACAACAAATGTGATAGTCAAATAAAAAACTTAGTAAATGAAAAGAAACTTCTTCTAAATATAATTAGAAGATAGTTTTCCTTTGGTTAACATTCTTTGATTTCTTCCAGCCCCATCCCCCACACCAAGATAGCAGGGTTGGTTCTAACCGGCATTAAATAATCTCTGCTCTGCCTGGAAGAGAAAGGGGTTGATAGTGGGCTCCAGGAAGTGGAATCAAGGAGAGAGAGGGTCCGGTGTCTGTCAGCTGTCTGCAGGTTCATATTCACATACTCCTTCTGTCTCTGTCTCTCGGTCTCTGTCTCTCCCTGTCTGCCCCTCCCCATCTCTGCCCCTACGCTCTGTCCTGTAGACGCTCTGTCCTGTAGACGCTCTGTCCTGTAGACGCTCTGTCCTGGAGACTGGCTTTACGTACTTGTTGCTTAGAGCTTCTAGTTAGAAAGGCTGACAGGAATCGTCTCTCTTATCTTAGTGCAGGTGCCTGAAGAGTATCTCTCTGCTTCTGCAGGGCATTTCCCCACCTCTGAACAGGCCACCTTCTCTGGCAGGCCCCAGGGACCTTGGGGACTTGAAATAGATTTTGTCACTTCTGTGGCTGGGCAGGGTGGGGCCTTTGAGGCCGCTGCGTCTGAGCCAGGCTGGTGAACAGTGTCTCTTTGTGTGGGTTCCCTCCCCACCTGTCTCCACTCCAGCCTGTGTTTGAACTGAATGGAAGGGACTGTGTCTCACAGAGAGTTTTTTTTTCCCAGTGGTACATTTAGTGAATCAGGGGGATTAAGGGCTGGAAAAAATCACCCATGGCATGTGGAAGTATGATGTAGTATTATTTTTTTACTGCTTTCTACTAAAATGGTGCCTTGTTACCTCAAGTGCCCACAAAAAGCCAGCGGAAGCTGTTTTCTGTCCCGGAGGTGGGCATGGTGCCTCTTCCTCCTGCTGCATGCTGAGGCTTAAATAGCAAGATGGGGTGCTTGCTGGCCCAGACCCAACCTGGCAAGGAGAGCACATGTGTCTGTGCGACCTCTTGTCTTTCACTGGCCAAAGACGTTACTCAGTCCCCTTTGTTCAAGTTCTGCGGACACTGCTGTTGTCACGGGGCCAGGCAGGCCGGTGAGCTCACTTTTCAGCGATGCTAAGAAAGTTCTAGTTCCTTTAGCCTTTTCCCAATACTCAGTGCCATTCACACAGTCCTTGTCCTGTCCCCGCATCCTCCATCTTCTGTGACTTACGTCTGTTTACAGGACACATGCTGCAGGGAGAGATACACCCCTGGGACCTGGGGCCACATGGCCACCCTTCTCCAGGGACAGTGGGCTCTGCAAGGTCCTGCTCCCCCTTCTTGACTCCTTTAGACTCCTCAGTTCCTCAAGGCTTGAGCTTCCATTCATTCCTTGGGTTTTGGTTTTGGTTCGTTTTTAAATTTTTCTTTAAATTTTTAAATTATATTTAGTATATGCTTGCATATGCATGTGCACATATATGGGTGAGAGATGAACTTGTGGGGAGTCATTTCTCTCCTCCCATCTTTTAGATCCTGGGATTAACTTCAAGTTTTCAGGGTTGGCTGCAGCGGACTTACCTACTGAGCCATCCTGCCAGTTTTTCATGTTTGTTTTAGTTTTTACTTTTCTGTTAGGATAGAAGATGTGCAAAGTTTGCCCTTTCAGCCACTTTAGATACAATTCTGTGGTATGCATTATGTACATTGTTGTACCCCATTTAATTATTTGTGCAACGAGAAGTCTGTGGTCATTGCCCATTCGTACCCTTCTCTTTTGGGAGCCACAGGCTTCCCGCTTGCCTCACTGTTTCTGGAGTAGAGTTGTACTTAGTCTCTCTGTCTCTTTTACTCTGTGTGTGTGTGTGTGTGTGTGTTATATCTGTGTGTATGCATTATCTGTGTTGTTATGTGTGTAGTCGTATCTCTGTGTATTTATTTGTATGTGTGTATCTGTGTATGTATATCTGTGCATATGTATGTGAAAATCTGTGTGTATCTCTGTGTGTGTCTGTGTATGAATTTGGCCAAATCTCTTGCAGTACCATTGGCCCCTGATTTGGAGATGGAGATGATGATGATGTAGGAGAGTGTGGGGATGATCATGCTGAAGGGGATAAGGATGATGGTGAAGGGGGGAGAGAGGAGGAGCAAGGAAATGCCGAACACTGATGGAGTCTAAGCCTTAATGTTTTTCTTGTTAATTTTCTCCAGTCAGGAGGAGTAAAAGTTCTCCCCTATTCTGCTCAGTTGCCTTGTTTTAAGGTCTCTCAATACCATGGCTCTCCACCTACACAGGGAAACACAACTTAAGCAAAATACCATGGGAACAGAATCCCCACTTGTCTAATCTGAATTCATCTGTGTCCTTTCTTGCCTCATCACAAACTATGTGGGGCCCACAGCATTGCTGTGCCTCTGGGAAAACCTGCTCCCTTGCCTGACCAGAGGCTAGCGGTGCTTGGCCCCTTGGCAGCGCGACATAGAAGTGTCAGCTTTCCCGCCTTCTGTGCTCAGAGACTACACCGTGTCTGTGTGAATGTGAACAGTGCTTACCAACATACATCTATTTCCTCACACTTCATAAGAAGGGAAAAGTTAAGTGTCTGAAGGTCAGCAACGGGGGGTTTGGGGTGTCGGCTGTGTTAGGAGTGTTTTGACGACAGTTTCTCTTCAGCTTGTATAACTGTGGTGTTTAATAGACAGTGCACTTCAAGACGACACTCAAACTCCTCTTGTAGATTTATTTCATATGTGTGAGTGCTTTGCCTGAATGTGTGCATGCACCATGTGAGTGCCGGGTACCCATGGAGGTCTGAAGAGGGCATTGGATCTCCTGGAACTGGAGTTAAGGGTGGCTGCAAACCATCATGTGGGTGCTGGGAACTCAGTCTTGCTGGGTCCTCTACAAGAACACTTAAGTGCTCTTAACTACTCTCCAACCCTCTGAGGTGACATCTTTTTTTTTTTTTTTTTTTTTTTTTTTGGTTCTTTTTTTCAGAGCTGGGGTTGAGGTGACATCTTTAAAGTAAAATTCTCTCCTAATGAAGGCTGGAGCCCTGCCACTCAATGCAAGACATCAGCAGAACCTGTGTAGTTGTATTTGAAGTCAACTTTCCTTGTTGTGATTCTTAAAAGTTTATGGGTGCTTTGCATTTGTGTCTGTGGATTACATGCATGCAAGGCCTAAGAAGGCCAGAAGAGGGCATCAGATTTCCTGGAACTAGAGTTACAGACAGTTGTGTGTCACTATGTAGTTGCTGGCAGTTGAAACTGAGACCTGGAAATGCAGCCGGTGCCCTTCTTCAGCCGCCTCTCCAGCTCACTGTCATTTTGTTTATTTTAAATTTTTTCCCACTTTGGGGACAAAGACAATGCTCAATTTTCTAAGTTAAAAATGAACACATTGCTTTGTGAAACTCAATGTGTACACAGAGGGAAACAGAGGCCAAGAGGCCCCAGAACCACACAGTTCTGGGCACAGTGTGGCCCTGCCCATGGTGGACTAGCCTTGTCTTAGCTCCAGCCTCTCCTGCAGGGTGGTCTGACAAGTTGTCAGGACCATGTGCAATCTTGTCTCTTTTCTGGCCAGCCCCAGGGCCTCAGCCTTTTCTTTCAGCGTGAGACACATGGGGGAATGTTAGTTTCTTGGGGCTCACTGTCTCAGTATTCTGATAGAGGAAGGGAAGGGCACAAGTGTCTCACACAGTGTCTTCCTGTAGCTGGCCATGGTGTCGCACACCTTTGGTCCCAGCCCTAGGGAGGCAGAGGCAGGCGGTTCTCTATGAGTTCAAGGCCAGCCTGATCTACAGATCAAGTTCCAGGACAACTGGGACTGCACAGAGAAACCCGTCTCAAAACTAAACAAACCAAAATCAAACAAGAATGTCTTCACTCCTGCCGGGTGGTTCTCTTCTGGCCACTCCTCTGGCCACATGAATAATGGCTGGTCATTGTTAGGCCATCACAAAGAGACCTAAGGAGGTAGCCTAAGGAAATAGCCTGGGTTTCTCCAGGCACTGTTTACCCAGTAGAGAAAATAGAATAATTAGTCTCCAGTAAACTAAATCGACAGCTGCTGCCTTCAGGACTTTGGGGATCCTGACATGTGATCTGTTAATTGCCAGGCAATTCGGTGCATCAAGGAAGGCCTGGCAGATCCACAAGTGAGGACAGGACACCGACTTTCTCTTTATCAGCGAGCTGTGCGCCTTCGAGAGTCTCCGAGCTGTAAAAAGTACAGGCACCTATTCAGCCAGCTGCCAGAAGTCACTGTGGGAGACGTTAAGCATGTAGGTGTCCTTTGGGTGCTTTGGTGTTTGTTGTAGGTTAGACCCAGGCATCCAGTTCTCTGCTGCGCTTTCAATTTAAACCCCAGATTCTTCTGTGTGCCTCCCCAACCCCGAATCGTTTCAATATGGAGCTTCCTCTTGGCCTCAGAATGGTCTAATTCTCATTCGGGACAGTGGTGTCACCATTGTGTCCATTTCATCTTTATGCCCTCTTCTCTGCTATATCTGGGCTAACCCATATGGCCACACCAGGGCTGGGTGACAGAGCGTCTGGGTGAGAATGTGAACATCCACTGCTTTTGCCTGCTTCTCTTGGGGCTGGGGTCATAGATGCGCTACAAAGGCTGGGACAGTCACACCCTTCAGAGTGTGCCAGTGTGGGTCACAAACCATTCACTTCTGCTCTGCAAGAGTAGGCAGGTCTATCGCCAGGCTGCTGCACGCACGTTTCCAGGGGCTAATAGAATGGGTTTGTTTTATTTCTGTTTTTGAGAGAAAGTCTCACTATGTAGCCTTAGCTGGCCTGGAACTTACTATATAGACAGGCTAACCTCAAACTCAGAGAAATCCACCTGCCTCTGCCTCCTGAGTGCTAGGACTGAAGGTGTGCGCCACCATGCCCGACTTTGATGCTTTTTGCTACCATTCTAGGTGACCATCACAGGCAGGCTGTGCCCACAGCATGGGATGGGCAAGTCTGTGTTTGTCATTGAGGGTGGAGACCCCACCAACCCCACCACAATCCTGTGTTCTGTGGAGGAACTGGCACTGGACTATTACAGGCAGAGTGGCTTTGACCAAGGTAAGCTGAGCAGTTTCCTGCATCCCAGCCAATCAGCATGTGGGGGAAGCGTGTTGCAGGGTGGCTCATCCTCCCTGACCTCAGTAGCAGCCACAGCTGGCCAGGGGTGTGCGGAAAAGAACCGGGTTGTTCGTTAGGGGCTCCTTGTTGTTTAGCCAGTCCTGCTACCTGCTGGCTGTGCGATGGCTCTCTGTGGCAGGATGATTGCGGGAAGTAGCCTTTGCTACCAGAGGCTTGTGGTGGGAGAGCTGGGGAGAGAGGACGGGTTTGTGCTGTAAGAGGCTGCCTGGCAATGAAGCTGTCCTTGAGGGCCAGGCCCAAGCCATCTGAGGAGTACAAACATCTTAGTAGGCACACAGTAAGGTCGTAGGTGTGAGGAGCTTGGGAGGAATTCTGTAGCTTCTGAGAACACAAGTGTCAGAGCCTCGTGGTCTTGGCAGCTGCCGCAGGGTAGAGGAGTGATGCTGGAGGGCCGGCTGGCTTGCTCATCAGTGGGAGTGTCCAGTGAGATGCCCATCAGTGGGAGCGTCCAGTGAGATGCCCATCAGTGGGAGCGTCCAGTGAGATGCTCATCAGTGGGAGTGTCCAGTGAGATGCCCATCAGTGGGAGCGTCCAGTGAGATGCCCATCAGTGGGAGTGTCGAGTGAGATGCCCATCAGTGGGAGTGTCCAGCGAGATGCCCATCAGTGGGAGCGTCCAGTGAGATGCCCATCAGTGGGAGTGTCGAGTGAGATGCCCATCAGTGGGAGCGTCCAGTGAGATGCCCATCAGTGGGAGTGTCCAGTGAGATGCCCATCAGTGGGAGTGTCCAGTGAGATGCCCATCAGTGGGAGTGTCCAGTGAGATGCTCATCAGTGGGAGTGTCGAGTGAGATGCCCATCAGTGGGAGTGTCGAGCGAGATGCTCATCAGTGGGAGTGTCCAGTGAGATGCCCATCAGTGGGAGTGTCTAGTGAGATGCTCATCAGTGGGAGTGTCCAGTGAGATGCTCATCAGTGGGAGTGTCCAGTGAGATGCTCATCAGTGGGAGTGTCCAGTGAGATGCCCATCAGTGGGAGTGTCCAGTGAGATGCCCATCAGGGGGAGCGTCCAGTGAGATGCTCATCAGGGGGAGCGTCCAGTGAGATGCTCATCAGTGGGAGCGTCCAGTGAGATGCCCATCAGTGGGAGTGTCCAGTGAGATGCCCATCAGTGGGAGTGTCCAGTGAGAGGCTCATCAGTGGGAGTGTCCAGTGAGATGCTCATCAGTGGGAGTGTCCAGTGAGATGCCCATCAGTGGGAGTGTCCATTGAGATGCCCATCAGTGGGAGTGTCCAGTGAGAGGCTCATCAGTGGGAGTGTCCAGTGAGATGCCCATCAGTGGGAGTGTCCAGTGAGAAAGTGCTGGAGCGTGCTGAGCGGTGCAGAATCGAGAGAGTCCCTAAGTGACTGGCTATGACAGCAGCTGCACGGCCACCACAGGGCTTGGACCTTGAGTCCTTTGGCCACAGTGCCCCTCACAGTCTCTTGTTCACATTGTCTGCTATGCTGCCCTTAGGGTGCTTCAGTTTGTGATAGGCATGCAGCCCCAGAGGGTAGGTCTGCCCCTGAGCACTCCTCCACATTCCTGACTTGGTTGTCCCTAGGCCTTCTGGGCCAGGCTGTCAGCTGGTTAAGGAGTTAGCTCTCCGCTTAGAATCTCATGGCCTATGTATAGGAGGCTCTCGCAGGGCCCATGGCTGCCATGATGCCTCTCAGGACTTGGGGGCTAGTGAGCCTACGAGTGTCGAGGTTGGGCCTGCAGGGCACAGAGCTGAATGTCCATGCAGTCGCCAACCATGACAGCTGCTGCGGCTTCCCCTGTCAGAGTGGGGGCCCTGCTGCATTGCAGGGATGAAGAGGCTTTTGCTTTAAATAGTGAATTTCTTAAGTCAGTTGGCAATTCCTTGAGTTTGTGCATTTCCCGATACCTGTTTTCTCCCCGTTTTGGGCTTTCTTCACAGTTTGTGAAGGGAGTATACTATAAGTAATTCTCTAGCTACAGCCCAGAGAAAAGTGGAGGCTTGAGCACACGCCTTATAACTGGGAAATCACAAGTCCCCCCGTGCCCCATCCCAGGCACCTTTGTGAATGGAGTAAGGAGGATATAAGTCAACCCTGGAGGAAATAGAGCAGAAGCTCCCTGTCAGGTACCAGAGACAAGGAACAGGGTGGGCCGGTTGTCTTGCATGGTCTCCCTGTGTATCCCTGGCTGGCCTAGAACTCACTGTGTCTGTCAGGCTGACCTCAGACACACAGAGATCCACCTGCCTCTGTCTCCTGAGTGATGGGATTAAAGGCACATGCCACCATGCCTGGCTTGCTTTTTCTTTTTAGGACTGCTAGTGTTGTGAGAAGGTGGAGGAGAATTTGCTGGCCACAGACCCCCTCCCCTTCTTTCATCTTTCTCCTCCCTCCTGCCTCTCGCCCTGGGTCTAATTAGCCAGTCCGTGGTGTCCACTCGTGGTTACTTGCTAAGCAGCTCTAATGGGTCTGCCCTGGGGACAGCCAAGTCCTGTCCTTGTGCTCAGGCAGACCTCGCCCTATGCCTGTGCTCCAGGGTTATTGGTGTGAAGCTACCCCAGTGTCATCAGATGGTGGCATTTTGTAGGGGTCTTGGTTAGTTGGGCTGTGAAGATAGAATTTTGCGGAATCAGGTTTCTTCCCACTGAGTGTTAAAATAAATTTGCTCACGGCTGGCTTTCCTGCTCGTAGGGAAGTTGTTGCTCTAGGGGAGAACCACCGACACGGCTGAAAACTGTGAGATGCAGTGAGACTGAAAAGCTTAGAGATCACAGAGCAGAGTGGAAATCCCAGTCCCTAGATGATGTCGCAGGAGACATGTCAACTGCCCCGTGTCCTGGCTAAAGGAATGCACACAGAACAACGTTTCCAGTTTATCCAGGAGCCTGAAAGTCAGCAGGAAATTCTTTTTCCAGAACATAAAATATTTCCACATAAGATGTTTTAAATTTATATTACATTCTAATATATCGGAAAATTGATGTGACTTGCTGCTAGGTTTTATTGTAGAGGGATTTATGTAGAGGAAATTTCAAACCCTCCAGGGGAAGCCATGTCTGAATGAGGCAGGAGGATTACTCCAAAAATGACTGCAGTCAGAATTCAGAGCACAGCGGCGGCCAGGAATGAGTCTGACCTCCATGTCGGTGATGGAGTGACATTCACACAGGCACAGAAACCCGGAAGTCAGGTCCTTTCTTCCCAGCAAGCCAGAGCCTGGATTCCTGACGTGAATGCTCCTGGTAGCTGGAAGGCTTGTTTCAGCCAGGCTGAGCGAGCCCTGTTCACTCTGTCCTTTTGTACCATGGAAATAGGCCAGGGGGACAGGAGCCAGAACTGGGAGGGAACAAACAAAGCCCTGCACGGCTCTGGAGGTCAGGATAGAAAAACACAACACAGGCTACAGCCACCATCTCCCGGTGAACAGGAAGACCGCGTGCTAGAAGCCTGAGCACTTGACCCACATTGCTTTCTCCTCTGTGCCCCCTGGGAGCTTTATTGCCAGTGTGAGCAGGATAGGAAGGGAGAGGGATGACCACATAGTGTCTTCCTTTGCTGGGGTGTTGGCGGCTGTGCAGAGACACTCAGCTTAGAGAGAGGAACTTGGTAAATCAGTTCCTGGGGGACACAGGTCTGAAGTCTATGCCAAGACCTTCATCTCTCCAGAGCCTGCTGCTGACTGGTAGTGGCCCTAGGACTCAACTGTTCAGTGAGGATGTCTCCCAGTGATCGTGTCTTCAGCATGAGGGGGGTGCTAGAACAGGGTGGTCTTTACAGATGATGGTTTCTGTAGAAGCCTTGCGTATCGGGAACACTGAAATAACCTCATCAGGCCAAATCAGCCTAATGAGTGGGTGAGCCCAGTGAATGGGTGAGCCCAGTGATGGAAGGAGCGTTGGTAAATCTGAGGTTACGGGGCTGCCCTGAATGTCTGGCCTGTTGTGATTCCCTATAGGGGAATCATTTCTTATACATTGCCGGGGGCCTGCACCATGGCCTGGGCCAGAGCCTGCTTATGAATTTTGCACACAGCCTTGTTTGCCCACTCAATTAGAACCTCCAGAGGCCATGTATGAAGTCTGCTTTGCTAAGGCAAACTGTCCCCTAGGCTGTCCACCACCATTGAGAACCACTGCTTTGTGACTTTCCAATGCCCATTTGAAGTTTGCCCCTTAAATGAAGCTTCTTGCGCAAAGAATAGCATGTGGCGAGAGGGCTGGAAATAGCATGAAAATGGCATGACTCTTAAAATCAACTGTACCCTCGGTTCCTTCCCTAAAAAAGAAAAATGTACATTAGGTCCTCACGATATTCTTAACAACCAGATAAAACGAGTCTCTTTCTCTTCATGTGACATTGCTCTAGGGATTCACGGAGAAGGGTCCACCTTCAGCACCCTGTGTGGCCTCCTGCTGTGGGATATCATCTTCATGGATGGAATACCAGATGTCTTCAGAAATGCCTACCAGGTAACCCGCTCACGCCACCACACCAAGGCCTCTCCTGTGCATGCCTGTGCTTCATGCCTTCCTCTGCACCAGGGTCTCAAGCCAGCAGCAGCCTGGGTCTTGGTGATCTTTGGGCTCTACCGTCAGTAGTGCTAACTGCATAGGAAAAGGACCTTTTACTTTTAAATGGGAACTGGCAGATTTTAACCCCAAGTCTAGTTTCCCTTCAGCATCACTCTTTGACTTTAGTACCGAGCACCCTCAGCTCAAGGGCTCTCACACAGTCCTGCTAGCACCAGCTACAGCTCAAGCAATCCCACTCCGAGCAAACGATTACTAAAAACCCAGAATAAGATTGCTTGAATCTGATAATATTAACTCACCTCTCCTGAGGGAAAAAAAAAATGTGTCCAGCAATTGGCTGGCTCGCAGGTCTCATAGGACTCCAGCATCCCTTGTTTAAGTGCCCTCCCCAGGCGTTAGGTGTTAGGAAAGTTTCCTTTCTCTTCCACACAGGCCTCCCCCCTGGATTTGCTCACAGACAGCTTCTTCTCAAGCAGGGAGCAGGCCCTGGAAGCCAGGCTGCAGCTGATCCACAGCGCCCCTGCTGAGAGCCTGCGGGCCTGGGTGACTGAAGCATGGCAGGCCCAGCAAGGCAGGGCGGCTTCTCTGGTCAGCTGGGATCGCTTCACTTCCCTTCAGCAAGCTCAGGTAATGCTTTCCCGCCATCTGGTCAGTCATCCCTTCACAGTGCTGCCTGTGTTCTGGCTGTGTGTGTATGTGTGTGTGTGTGTGTGTGTGTGTGTGTGAGAGAGAGAGAGAGAGAGAGAGAGAGAGAGAGAGAGAGAGAGAGAGAGAGAGAGAGAGAGTCTGTCTGGGTGTGCGTTTGCACGTGCGCATGTGTGTTTATGTGTGTGTATCTATGTGTGTCTGTGTGTGTCTGTGTGTTAGTGATAGACACGTGAAGACACTCAGAAAGCCCCAGCTTGATGCCTTCCCACAGTTTCCCTTCCTTTTGCCTGCCTTGTGGCTGCAGCGGGGAGGGTAACTTCTGTGCCCTGCAGCTGCTGACTAAGGCTTCCTCACTCCTCAGTCCTGACTCATGCTCCCTCTTCTTCAGATGTGTCAGAGGATGCCCACATCAGGCAGAGGTTTGTAACCGACCATGACCAGCTCTTTCCTAGATTTTGCCTACGGGGTTCTGCCAGCCACTCTGGAGCACGGTCCAGCAGCAGAGCTCCTTCTGGTGATCCTGGAGCCATTGTTGAATTGTGCTGGTGTTCTCTGATGGTCATGCAAGCCCATCTTGGGGTCTCTGTCCTCAAGGTGGATAACTCCTTTTGTATTGTGTTTAGGACCTTGTCTCCTGCCTCGGGGGTCCTGTCCTCAGCGGTGTGTGCAGGCGCCTGGCTGCTGACTTTCGGCACTGCCGAGGAGGCCTCCCTGATTTGGTGGTGTGGAATTCTCAGAGCCACCATTGCAAGGTCAGTAGAAAACACCATTTGTAATTTCATCAGCAACTATGTCACAGTTCACATGCTGGGCATTTTCTTCCTGGCTTTTGAAAGGATTGAATCCCTCCCTTGGTAACCACTAGACTGAGGGCTGGGGTTCTCAGAAGCTTCTCTGAGGAGCTGGGATGTAAGCAACACAGGCAGTCTCATGCCAGTACACCATTTTGTTGTAGAACAAGTCACCATCTGCAAGGCACACTGAAGCAGGGCTCTGCACAGTATGTGAGCCCAGGACCTCAGGAGTCTATAGGAGCCACACAGCCTTGTGCCCGTGGCCTTCACCGGTGGTTTTTATCACACACTGCATGTGCGCCCTTACTGTCTCAGTCTCTCTGTACAGCACCCCTCCCTCTCTTCCTCCCCACTCTCCCCTGCTTTCTGACTCGGATTTCATCCTAGTCTGACAAATCTTTTTCTTTTCATAGGATCTTTTGATGACCCGACATTTTAAAGTTTGATTAAATTCAGTGGTCTTTAGTGGATCATACCTTTGGTGTGAGATATCTGAACTGAAACCAGAAAGAGGTTCTCTTGTGTTTAGTTCCAAAAGTTCTACGTTTACGTTTTGTGTTTATTTTGTGATCTGTCTGTCTTTTCTATCTGCTCTGGGGTGTGGGTTAAAATAACTTTGCTGGGGAGTAGCTGACTGCTCACTTCCATTAGTGCCGTCTCTGCTGAGAATATTTTTGTTTCTCATAGAACTCCAGGGTTATGGAGTGAAGAGCTGAATTTTTATATTCTTCGGCCTGGGCCTCTGTTTCTCCCTTAGTGTTTAGCTACAAAAGTTGCTTAACTTCCTGGCTCCTTTAGAGCTGAAATGTTTGCCCATTCCACTCTGCCAGCCTTACACACTCGGGCATACAATCCCCATGAATGCCAAGTTGCCCGAACTGGCTTTGTTTCTGGTGTCAGACAGAATCTGACTCCATGACCTTGAAAGAATGACCTCCTTGCCTAGGGCCACTTCCTCTCGTTTATGTAAGCTTCTAGGTCAGAGGCGAGGGCTTGCACTCAGCAGCTCCCTGTGGTACCCAGAATAAGATGGGCTATTCTACATCCTGAATCTTCTTGGAGCGCTTGCTGCCCTTCAGTCGCACTACCCCTCACACAGCCTGGAGATCCATATCCACCCGACTCCAAGCACTGGGATACCAAGTGTGCACCACGATGCCTCGCTTTCTTCATGGGCTCTGGGGATCAAAATCAAGTTGTTAGGCTTGCATGGCAGACACTTTACTGACTAAAGTATTTCCCTAGCCAAGCAGCCTATAATTGAGTCTCATGTGTGTGTGTATATGTGTGTTGCGGGGGAGGGGTGCTCACATGTATGACTGTGGGTATATATGTGCTCAGATGAGTGTGCATGGAGGCTTGAGGTTGACACTGGGTTTCTTCCTCAATGCCTTTCCAGCATATGTCTCTTCACTGAACCAAGAGCACACCGATTTAGGTATGCTTGTCTAGGTAGCCAGCCTGCTCTGGGAACCCCATCGTGACCTTCAGCATGTTAGCATCACAGGATGACTGCCACCCCTCTGGTCCCGAGTTCTGTAAGAAAGCAGGCTGAGCAAGCCATGAGAGCAGTCTAGTAAGCAGCACCCCTCCATGGCCTCTGCATCAGTTTCTGTCTCCAGATCCTGCCTTGGGTTCCTGCTCAGTGGGTACATGGTTGCCACCAAGCCTAACAACCTGAGTTAAATTGCCAGACTGCAAGTTGTCCTCTGGTAACTCCCCACCTGCAGTCTTTTTAAAACATCCAGAAAAGAAACAGTTTGGCTGTACAGTAAATGAGAAAGTGCACCTCTGAATGAGATTAGCGGAACCCTGAGTCATAAGAAACAATGCATGTGAGAGACAGAGAGACGGGTCTTCAGCAAATGCATATGTGGTCATGGGTGGGAATAAGACTGGAGGGAATGAAGCCTTGGGACAGTCTGGCAGGGACCAGGTCCTTCTTTGCATTGCAATACGAAGTTTATGTTCAGATGCAAACATAACAAATTGGGAGGTTAAAGTAGGGAGCAGCAACCCAGTGTGCACCTTAAAACTGCTTCAGTTGCTAGTACTCGGTTTCCTCAAGAACTGTCTGGTTACCACAGAATAATTTGCCCGGGAATGTCTTAGTTCCATATCTATTTGTTGTAAATGTGCACAGTGCTGTAGACTGACCCATCTCTATAGGCAACAGTTTAAGTGACTATAGCTCATTGGGTCCCTTTCTGTAACAGTAAGATGTTGATGAGTCTGGAAACTTCTCTTGCAGCTGGTGGAAGTTAAAGGCCCCAGTGATCGCCT
Organism: Rattus norvegicus; assembly: GCF_021556685.1. NCBI lineage: Eukaryota > Metazoa > Chordata > Mammalia > Rodentia > Muridae > Rattus > Rattus norvegicus. Next base: position 130,484,731 of record NC_141534.1, on the reverse strand, counting down.
GTCATGTAAGCAGATGATCTGGCTGGATGAACTACAAAAGCTGGGGGCAGACGTAGAAGTATGCCATGTGGTTGCAGTTGGTGCTAAGAGCAAAGGTCTTGGCTGAAAGATGTCACACTGGGGACATCTGGCCATCTACTGGGACAAGATCTTCAAGTGGATAAAAATGTCACACTGAGGACATCTGGCCATCCACTGGGATAAGACCTTCAGTCGGATAAAAATGTCACACAGGGGACATCTGGCCATCCACTGGGACAAGACTGTCAAGAGGATAAAGCTATTTGCACTGTGTCCACTTTGGCTTGCCCGACACCTGAGATGGGCGGGTGGACTGTTGAAAATGTAGAAGTCTGCATGGGAGCTGTAGGAGCTGACTGCCTCCATGTTGTTAAGCTTTTAAAAAAAAAGCCAGAGGGAAAATGAACATGGTGGACTTTAGTTGACACTTGAGCTTCTCTACTAAATGTACTGGCAGTGCAACCCTTGAACTGGGGTTCTCTCATGGTTATCCAAGAAGGGCAGAGCCCATAGGAAGTTTAATTTCCTTAGGGGGAAAAGTAAGAACAACCAAAACCAAATTCCTTATTTAAAGGGAGGAAGGATCCAGAGTACTTCAGGTGAGGTATCACAACCCGTATCCAGCTTCGAGCTTTTGGATTATGTGTGATTAAAAACCTGTGCCAAGATGTTAGGGGAAAAAATGCCCTCCTGAGGTACTCTGACTTGGTCAAAAATGCCCTCCTGAGGTATTCTGACTTGGTCAAAAATGCCCTCCTGAGGTATTCTGACTTGGTCAAAAATGCCCTCCTGAGGTACTCTGACTTGGTCAAAAATGCCCTCCTGAGGTACTCTGACTTGGTCAAAGGTTGGTCTGGAGCCTCACTCTGCTCTCAGCTGACTGTGAGATGGTTTACCTCATAAAAAAAAAAAAAGTGAAATATCCCATTCTTGAAAGTGAAGTCCGCTCTGTACTGACCGCGCTTCCTACTGCTCACCTCGCTGAGCCCAGTCCCAGTGCTCACAGCGAGACCTGTGCTCTGCCGCGCATGTGCCAAGGAGCTGCCTATCAGGTTACTTCATGAGGCGACTGGCTCCCGAGTGCCAGGTCTAGAAGTTTAAAAGCCAGGGAGGTAATATGTGACCGTGGCTCCCATGGTCACTAGGAAGCTGTGGGGGAGGACAGGAATGTAGAAACTACAGTACAGTTACTAGAGGATGGAGAAGGGGGAGGCCTTCATTTAGAGAGTGAAAATGTTTCTGCTAGTCAAAGCACATTATGTAGCTGGGAGTGGGGGCTCACACCTGTAATCCCAGCATTTGAGAGGCTGAGGCAGGAGGATTACCTTGAGTTTAAGGTCAGACCAGGCTACAAAGTGAGACTGTCTCAAAAAAAGGAAAAGAAGCTCATTATGAGTGCTCTGGCCACTCTGCACTGTGGAACAAGCAGATGATAAACACACGGGTTGATGTGTTGGGGAGGCACAGGCACTGGTTCCCAGGCCTAGTGAAGCCTAAGACCCACACAGTAGGAGGGAACAGACTCCGAAATTGACCTCTGAACTTCACCTTGTGTGCCACAGTATACACATACTCATCTACACACAATAAATAAAAACGTGTTTAAGACATTAACAACACTCAGTGGGCTTTGTTTAAATTTGTGTGATGTTTGGAGGTGGGCATTGCAATAATTCTATTGGCAGGTATGAAAGAAATAGCCACTCTGACTCCCAAAACTGATCTCGGCGGCGGTGGGGGTGAAACAAATTATTTCAAGTGAGGAAGGATCCGGAGTATTTCAGTTGAAGTGTCAGAAATAGTTTTCAACAGCAAATGTTTGTATGTATGTATATATATATTACACACACACACACACTTTTTTTAAGTGATACCGGTTTTTCTGATCGCTTACATTAAAAAATAAAATGCAGCTGTCTCAGATTTTCATCTCCCCTCTGTGCAGAAAGGTCCTAAGAAGGAGGCCCTCACAGGCAGATGAGGAAGAGTCGGAAGCCACCTGGATCCAGTGTCTGCAGAAAGAACTTTAGGAGGGTTCAGGCAGCATGACAAAACCAGCTGTCTGTCCCTGCCTGCTGGCAGCTGGTTTTTGCTTGATTGACAGGGGCAGATTTGGAGCAGGGCTTTAGGTCACCCATGCTGGCCTCGAACTCCTCTACCTTCACTACCAAGTACTGGGTCTCAGGATTCTGCCACACACCTGGCTAGCTTATCACGCACTCTCCACCATTTGAGTTTCCTCGCCAATCGTCCAGTGTGCAGATCTGTGTCTCAGTTTTTAATTGTGTCATGTTTTCATGAACCCTTGTTTTTGAGTTCTTCCTATATTTTGGTTCTTAGTCCGCTACTGGATGTGAAGTTGGTAAGGCACCTTTTCCCTTTCTCTAGGCTGCCGCTTTGGACGGCAGTGTCCTTTGCCATGCAGAAGCTTCTCAGTTTCATGAGGTCCCATTTGTTATATTTATTGTTTGCTTGCTTATCTTGGTAAACCGATGAATTTTTATTGGGGTTACTAACAGAAGTGTGGGTGATAGAACAAAGATGACTCACAAAAGCAGCCGTACCCCCTGAAAGCCCACCTCCCACCCAGGCGACACTCCTGGGAGCTGGAACCCGGACTCTGCACAGCCTGGGGTCAGGCAGCTCTGTACAGAGTCTCCTCTCTCTGCCAGCAGCCGTTTACCCCATCTTAAAGTACTGCAGAAAGGATTTTGAGAAGCTTGTGAGCACTTTCCCAGTCATGTGGCATTCTGTCCATTTCCTGAGTCCCCTGAACCTCCCAGGCCCCCAGAAAAGATTTGATTCTCATATACTGCTACACCACACTCCATACTGCTCACCCATCTGTCTCTCATCAGCTTCCTTCACTGAAGGTCTAGCGATGAATGGTGACTCACCCAGCCACTTTGCCTATTCAGAAAGCTGAGTTCAACACAAGTTATTATTATTATTAAGGCACCCGTCTATTCATCTTACGATGATACATTCAATATTTTCTCTGGCTTATTATGCACCGATGTTAAATGCACTTATGGTGAAATTTTTAGTATTCTTTTTAGTATGTTTTTGAGGTTATCTCCGTTATGTTTCTAAAATGTCTCTTAACATTTTATTTAACATAATGGGATATTATTACTATGATTTAAAAACAATGCAGTATTATCAGAATAACATGGATAAGCCTGAAGGACATTAGGTTAAATGATATATATAAGAAATGAAATATATGAGTTCCTGTTTATTAATTGTTGAACTTAGTGACTGTGTTAACGGTGTTCTGTATCAACAGAAAGCCTTTGCAAAGGAGTTCAAGGCTGTTCCCAACTTTTTCCAGACTCTATGTAGAAGAACACAAATAGGTCCATACTTGGCACCGGTGTTGTAAAAATAAAAAATAAAAAAGTAAAGTTGTCTTTTTCCTCGCTGCGTCCGCACCGCGGTGCCCCAAGATATCTGCTGGATATCTTGGCGGAAACACATCCCAGCCGCACACTTTCCTACACTCAAACCCTCACATAGAGGAACCCACAACACAATAACCTCTGACCCAAATGGTAAGATATAATTGCCCACTTAAACATACAAAGCCTGTACCATCCATCCCTTAGGAACATTGACAACAACCTGTAAATAACAGAGCAGAATCTTCTATTCTTATCTTCTTTTTTTCTTTTCTTTTCTTTTTTTCAGAGCTGGGGACCGAACCCAGGGCCTTGCACTTGCTAGGCAAGCGCTCTACCACTGAGCTAAATCCCCAACCCCCACAGAGCAGAATCTTAACATCACCTGCCATGGCTTCTCCCCACTCTCCCCTCCTGTCTCCTCTCCTTCCTCTAGTCTCCTCCTCTTCCTTCAAACTTCTCTCCCGCCCATCCTTCCTTCTCCTCCAATGACAGGCCTCCTTCTATCCTGTACCTGCCCCTCACTTGTACTTTACAAATTCAATGGGGAGGTGGTTCTGGTGAAGTCACCTGAGTTCTGAGTCCTTGACCAGGCAGCTGTCCTTGGGGCAGTGGAATTAGCATCAAAATACAGATAACTCCAGGGCAAACCACAACATACTGGGAAAGAAAACTCAATTCCAAGTGGTTAAAAGACCTCAACATAAAGGTAGATATGCTGGGGCTGGAAAGATGGCTCAGTGGTTAAGAGCACCAACTACTCTTTCAAAGGTCATGAGTTCAGATCCCAGCAACTACATTGTGGCTCACAATCATCTGTAATGGGGGACAACTACAGTGTACTCATATATAATAAGTAAAATCTTTAATAAAAAAAAAGGCAGATATGCTGAACCTAATTGAAGAAAAATTATCCATTGTTCTTTCTGTTTCTATTATGGGGAATAAATTGAGAAATATTGGTATTAATTTTTATGGTGGGGGTTGGGAGACTTTTAATGACTGCTTCTATTTCATTAGGGGCTATAGGTCTATTTAAATTGCTTAACAGTTTTATTTAACTTTGGTAAGTGTTACCTATGGAGAAAATTATTCATTTCTTTTAGATTTTGCAGTTGTTGGAGGGCAGTCTTTTAAAGTTTGTCCTATGATTCTCTGGATTTCCCCGGTGTCTGATGTCATGTCTCCTTTCTATTTCTGATTTTGTTCATTTGGATATTCACTCTTGACCTTTGAGTTAGTTTGGGTAAGGGTTTGTCTGCCCTGTGGTTTTTCTCAAAGAACCAGCTCTTTGTTTCACTGATTCTCTGACTTGTTGTGTTTCCATTTCAGCCTGAGTTTGACTATTTCTTGCATCGACTCCTCTTGGCTGTGATTACTTCCTATGTTCAGGTGTCCTGTTGCGTTGCTAGGATGATGTCTCTGGTTTTTCATGTGGGCACTTAGCACTGCGTACTTGCCTCTTAGCACTGACTGACTTCACTGTGTTCCATAATTGGATATGTGTATTCATTTTCATTCCACCCTGGAAAGCCTCTCTTAATTTCTGTCTTGACCCCCTTTTCAGTCAGTAATGAGTTCAGTTTCCGTGAGTTGTAAGCTTTCTGTGGTTGGTTGTATCTAGCTTTAATCTATGGTGGTCAGACAGGATGGAGGGTGTTAGTTCAATTTTCTTCTCTTTGGTGAGATTTGAGTCCGAGTATGTGGCCAATTTTGGAGAAAGTTCCATGAGTGCCGGGAAGGTATATTCTTGTGTTTTAGGTGGAATTGCTCTGAAAATGTTAGGTCCATTTGCTTTATAGTGTCAGCTAGTTCCAGCATTTCTCTGTTTAGTTTTTTTTTTTTTTCTCTTTTTAGTTTTTCTGGATAACTGTCTACTGGTAAGAGTCAGGTATTGAATTTATGAATTTGGGTGTCCTTGAGTTTGGTGCATAAATGTTAAGGATTTCAGTGCCTTCCTGGAGCATTTTTCCTTTGATGACTATGAAGTATCCTTCCCTGTGTTTTCTGAATAAATTCAACATCTATTTTGTCAGGTATTAAAATGGTTGTGCCACTTTGCTTCATAGGTCTGTTTGCCTGGAATATTTTTTCCATCCTCTTACCCTGAGGTGATAATGTCTTTGGTATTAAGGTGTTTCTTGGATACAGCAGAAGGCTGGAACCTGTTTTTGCATCCATTCCACTAAGTCTTTATTGATGCTGAGTGATCAACAAGCAGCGCTTGCTGATTCCTACTGTGTGGTGGTGGTGGTGGTGGTGGTGGTGGTGGTGGTGTGTGTGTGTGTGTGTGTGTGTGTGTGTGTGTGTGTGAGTGTGTGTGTGAGTGTGTGTGTGTGAGTGTGTGTGTGAGTGTGTGTGTGAGTGTGTGTGTGTGTGTGTGTGTGTGTGTGTGTGTGTGTGTTTCACCTCTTTTGATTTGCTGGTCTGCGATTATTTATTCCTTGTGTTTTCCTGGGTGTGGCTAACTTCTTTAGATTGGATTTTTTTTCCTTCTAGCATCTTTTGTAGGGCTGGATTTGTAGATGGACATGGCTTAAATTTGGCTTTATCAAGAAATGTCTTATTTTCTGTATGTTTCTTGTACCTTGATAGGCATCTGCTTTAGGTTAGGAAATTTTTCTTCTATGATTTTGTGCCTTTGACCTGTGAGTTTTTTTTTTCCTCTGTCCTCTGTTGCTATTATTCAGATTTGATCTTTTAATAGCAGCCCAGATTTCCAGGATGTTTGCTACCAGGGTTTTTTAATTTAACATTTTCTTTGGCCAAGGTATCCTTGTCTTTTGTGATGTTTTTAATGCATGAGATACTTTTCCATCTTGTCTTCTGATGGTGAGCTTTGTCTCTGAGGTTCCCACTTGAGTTCCTAATTTTTTATTCCAAGATATCCTTCAGCTTGGGTTTTCTTTTTATTTATTTACACTTCAAATGTTATTTCCCTTCCCATTTTCTCCTCTGAAACCCCCCATCCCATCCCTCCTCCCCGCTGCTTCTATGATGGAGCTCCCCTGCTGCCTCAGTGCTCTAGCATTCCCCTATGCTGGGGCATCGAGCCTCCACGGGACCAAACTTGGGTTTTCTTTATTGATGCTATTTCCACATTTAGGTCTTGAATGGTTTTTGCTCATTTCCCTCCAATTGTTTGTGTTTCCATAGATTTAAGAGATATATTCATGCCGTCTTTAAGGACCTCTATCATGTTAATAAAGGATATTTTAAAGCCTTTGTCTTGTTCTTCAAGATTCTCAGAGCCTACTGTTGGTAGGGTTTCTGGGCCCCCATAGACACATATTATCCTGGCTATTGCTGGTTTTATGCCTATGCATAGGCATCTGAGTTTGAGATGATCGTAATTCTACTTGCTGGTCTCATCTGGTCTTATCTTTGTTGGGTAGGCCTTCGGATGGTGTGGTGAATGTGTGCTGCCTACTAGGGAATTCTGGGATACTGCTAGGTGTGACCATTGGGGGTTCTGGTAAAATATGATTCTGAGTATTGGGAGCTCACACTTAGGAATGGGGATGAAGTGGAGGGGGTAAGTGGGGTTCTCATGAAGAAAACAGGGTATTCCACCAAATTTTGCTTAGCATCCTGAAAATAGGGGCAGAGACAGGAGAGGCCATAACAGGTAGTTTGCTAGAGACCTGGGGATGAGCCTAAAGGATTGGATTTGGAGGAGAGGAGGGAGAATGGAGATCTGAAGCTCACTTACCTGCTTCACTGGCCTACTTGCTTCTCTAGCAGGCTTGGCAGGTAGGATCCCAGGGAATGCCTGCTGGAGTTGGTGGGTAGGGTAACAGGATGAGTGGGGAGGAGGGCTGGAGAAGAGCTATATGATCCACTGGAGATGGGAGCAGAAAAGAGACCACAGAGGGTGGTCAGCTACACAGTGAGGGATGAGGCAGGGGTGTTGGATTTAGGGGAGAGAATGGAGAGGTAAAAATCTGCAGTTAGGTACTTGGTCCCCAGGGAATGCCGCTGGTGCTTGTGTGGGATGGGACAGTGGGATGAGTAGGGAAAGGTTGGTTGGAAGAGAAGATCTAGATGAGTTAGTGGAGATGAGGCAGAAGGGAAGAGCAGTCTGCAGCAGGCGGTCTGTCCCTGAGCTGGGGGTGAGACTGGGGGATTGCATTTGGAGAACAGGGAGAAGTGAAGATCTGCAGTTAGGCTACCTGCTTCCCTGGCCACAGTGGCCTTTGAGAAACTCCTTGTTAATAAAACATCATTGCAAAATAAGATACGCCACTAACTTCTTATATCACTATTCTATAAGCTCCTGATGCTGGATTAACAAAGGCAAGACCAGTGCCAAGTCATTTGTACTTTCCTCTTAGGAACACCCCCATTGGCTAGATCAGGTTAATTTGATACATTGTTATTGTAATAGGGCTGCTCACTACCACTGCTGGAAGAGTCTCAGGTTAAAGAAGGGATCTAGAAGGAGGTGACAACTGTACCTCTGGCTCAATTCAATGTGGGGTCCCAGTCTCCAGGGACTCGGACACAGACGTCCCCTGTTGGTATTTAGTGGATGGGAAGAACTAACTGCAGTTCTGAACTGATGTGAAACTTGTTACTCCATCCCACCCTAGAGAATATTCAAAAACAGAAAAAATGAATGGAGGGCACGTGAGTACAGGGGGTGGCCAGCCTCTTGTGTTCTTATGGCTTCATACTGGTGACTACTACGAACGGTTTCCATGGAAATTTTATTTAGCCATCAGAATTCCCTTTACATCCATTCTGTTGAGCAGTATCCAGTCAACCTGCTCATCCTGCTTCAGGTCATCAGTTGTATTTAGGCACAAAGGTTTTAGTTTTGTCTCGACACCAAGTTTTAATCACTTGAGGTAACTGCTACAGCAGGAGGACCTTGTTGAAAAATGTGCTAAACACTTTTCATCTTCTGTCAGTACAAATTAATGTCCTTTCCTTAAGTAGAGTTAGGCATTTTTGGTTTTAGAATTGGTACCCATCATAAAGCAAGACACCTCACCTGTGGAGTCAGCATTAGAACACCCAGTGTCGGCAGCCCCTGCATGGGCACGGCCAGCACAGGCTCTGCCCTGTGGCCTCGGAGACTGTGCTACTGAGCTCTTTGGTTTGCTGCATGCAGCCATGCTTACCTCTTCTGCCACCACAGGGTCGCTTTTGTCAGCAGGTGCCAGGCCGCTGTCCCATAGGCCACACTAGGACTCTGGGGCTGCTTCACATATTAGACATAGTAAGCTGTAGCACAGTAATCGTGATGGAACAACCACCCAGTCAAAATAGAAAAATTTACAACTTTACCATACAAAAATATGCAATTTCCATCATAAAGTAGTGTTAATAGTACCTGACCTTCTTTAAGTTACCAAAAAAGTTCTGAAAGGAGTTGAAGTCAATGTTAGGGATGAAAATTACAAAGAAAGGAATTCTCAACCACAACATAAATTTAGAACAACTTATAGAAGTAGCAAAGCAGCTTCATGAAAATGGGAGATTACTGTCTGGCTCCAGTGGTGACACCCTGTCGTGTCTCAGGGACCAGGGCTAGCTGTGTGTGGCCAAGGGCCGGCGCATCCTCACTGCTGATAATGCTATTTGTGTAAGTTGTCAAGAGCCCTCATTTTATAGGCAACGGATGAGTGAAAACATTAAGTTTAGCCATAAGATAAGAACTTGTTAAGACATGAGAACATCTGCTCTGTTAAATGCAGAGACATTATTAAACAGTTAGAAAAAGTTAATTAAGTAGAAATGGCTACACAGCACATACAAGTCAAACTATTTTGAGAAATTCTGCTTTAGAAAAAGAAACAAACTAAATCAACACTTTACTATAAAGTATCTCAAAATCCAAGGTGGCGACTGAAGACACGGCATCGTGCACAAGGTCATGGCCACCTTTAACTGGGAGAAGAAGCCCATGAGCACTCGAGAGGACAGGAGCACAGGGCTTTGTGACGTTGGCCAGGTTCTTATCAGAATCTCAGCCTCTTGGCATTGCCCCCAAGCCTGGAGGTGGTACATCTCTGTGTATTAAAATGGCAACTGTGGAGGTCGTCCTTTCCAGTCAGTGCATGTGTCCATCTCGTGACCCCCGCCAGTTACTTCTAGGGAGAAGTGTTGGCCTGTGTCAGCATGCCAGCTGAAGTGCTCATTAGGAGGCCAGAACTCCCACGGCCTGTGGTCAGTATGGCATGCTCCTGCCCATGGCCTGGGCACCCTCAGCCACAGCTGGAGCTGGGCCTCTGCTACCTGAAGAGCCTCGAAGACTGCAGGGCTCTAGAGACTCCTGGCTGTTGGTGTAAGCTTGTTGGCAAAAAGCTATTTCCAATATACAGTGGGGTCTAAAGACCCTAACTTTTAGAATTATATTTCCTTCTTATTCTAGCTTGTCACTTTTATCTTAACGTCAAAGGCACTTCTAGGTTTAAATAGCTACAGTGAATGCTTTAAAATTACAGTGCATCTTTTAAAAGTTAGTTGTATGGAATTAAAGCAAATTCATGATTTGGAAACACAGTGATCTTAGGTCCTAACTGAGGTGAGCTAAAATAATAATATCTAACCCCAGAACACAAGCTAAGATATTAGCTAAATACATGGATGCCAACTGAGGCCTATTAGGAGTTTTCTCAGATGATCTGGAAATGCAGTAAATACACTAACTTACTAACTTCCCTGTCCACCATCTCGGGGTTGTAATCTGACTATCAGACAACCTTCAGTAGGTGGTAGGAAAGCAGATGTTGGCAGAATCTGCAGAGAAACCCGGGCATTGTGATCACTATGGGGAACTCGTGCTGCAGTGACCCACGTGAGCCAGACCCAGAGGATAAAGGACAAAACCCACAAGTCACACTGCCCTCAGGAAAACTGAAGGCAGCATGACTAAACATGATTTAAATATTAGTGCAAATTCCTTACATATAAAATGGCCAGTTTTCGACACCTCAGTTAGCAATTTCAGTTTGGAGAGGGACAGGTCCAGCTCCTCTCAATATATACAGAAAATTCCTTAGTCTTCATTTGCTAGTGTCTCAGTAGATAACCATATTTTGGCCCCACTTAAAAATTTGCTTAATGGTGTTCCTAAAATGCTTCGTCTGCACAGATTTCCTACAGGAGAAAATGGAAATGAAGAGGAGAGGAACTCTGGTGTCCCTAGCGTGTCATGTGGCCCTGTGGCCCTAAAGTACATCCTGCTCTGGTCCAACTCTGCGTAGCAGGCTTCTAAGGGGCCGCTGTGATGCTGCCTCAGCATCCTGCTGAGCTTGTCCACCTCGTCAGCCAGGACAGACAGCTTGTGGAAGGCCATGATGGAGCCCCCAAGGTTGATCTGGGCCTCAGGGACCCAGCGGAAGTAGCACAGTTTCCACAATTTTATGTGTGTTCCAGAGAGACGTGGCAGGATAATGCCGTGTAGATTGGCTGGTCTGGAAAACCACTCTTTAAAATACTGCTCTGCTCCACTGTGCTGGCTGTCGCCGTGCTGAGGCGGGTCTGGCTTCAACTTCAGTATCAGTGAGTTTCTCCGCGGAAGCAGTTCTTGGTCACTGATGAGTCCATTCTTCAAGCATGAGGGCATTCCTCTCAGTGTGGAGCTGTAGCTTTTCTGCACACAAGACAGACACGGCATTACCCCACTGAGCTGCACTCTACTTCACACTTTTCCTGGAGGTTACTCTGCAGGAGTTCAACAGCACTCCCGGCACTATGGCAGCCAGCTGGGGTAAACAGATGACGGGAGGGTTCAGACTCGGAGGGCATGGTCCCTCTTTCCCTGGTGGTGATTATGCTGGTCTACTCTGGAACCAGATTTTTCAACTGACCCTCCCAGGTTACTACTATGCCAGAGGGAGTGTAGAAGGCAAGTACAGCCTGTTTCTTTGTTCGTCTAAGTGCATGCTTGTAAGACTTTGGGGGGAAGGGAATTCTGAACTGGCTCATTTTTTAGGAAGAATGGGCAGACTGGCTAGAAGTCAATTCAGGGCTGCCACCTGTCAGCTCTTGTGCTGATTAGGCTTTAAGAGCTTCACTCCCCAAGGAAAAGTCAAGATATTGTCACACCAGTTAAAAGCTGCACTAGCTGTCTCCTGGCGAAGTGACTAACACTTCCAAAGACACTGACTGGTGCTGCAGCAACATGGGTCTCTGCTGCTAGGATGCTGCTGTCTACCGTTTACCTTTGTGCGCTTAAAAGACTTCCTGGAGCCATTCTGTATGCAAGGAGTACTCTTGCCAATGTAGTAGGGGTTGTGGAAAAGAGTACGGTCCTTCGCCGTGAACTGAAGAGACCAGTCCCAAACTGAGGGGAATTTCAAGCCCTTTTCATCACCCAGCTGAATGTTTTTGCTGATAGCAAACTCCTGCAAAACAAAGCACATGTGTGAGAAGAGGCGCACCCCACTTTTTCTCGCACCTCCACCCTCAAGGGAGTTCTCTGCTAGAGCACACAGCTTTCTAGAGCGCTCGGCTTTCATGGGAGCACTACCCTGAAAAGGTGATGGGCACTTTGTCTCTCATCCCTGGACGTGTGCATGTGTCACAGTTGGCAATGCCACTATACACAATGAGGCCAAAGGCACTTTGCAGATGTGGAGCTGGGCTTATAGGACTACTTCTGAGAGAGCCGTGGGCATACTGGTTTCTAGACGGGGATAGAATTAAGAATTTGCACTCTGAGGCTATACTACCTAGACTGGGGTCCCAAAGCTAAAGCTGAAGATCAGAGAACAGATGATTCCTGCTTAGCTTCCCCCAAGCCTACAGGAGCTACCCTGTGGCTTCCCTGCACAGCCACTGCAGCACTGCTGAGCTCTTCCCACTGTGGGTTCACATGGGATGAGACAAACCAAGAATGCTCTCACCAGGAGTAGGGAGGACTTGGCTCCATAGGCTTAGTCCTCAGTCTTCATCCTGCAGCTCTTAGAACTGTCACTACAGATGAGTCCCACCCACGGTAGCTGCCACGTGACCTGAGGTACTCTGCCAGTATACGTGGAAATAGTGTTTGCAGAGAACTCCAGTTTAACTTTGTGTCTAAACTTCCTATTCCACAACTTCTTAAGAAACCATTGACATACAACTTTTATTCTACTGACCTATCAGGAAGTAAATGTTTTTAGTTGTTGATCAACAACTCTGATGTGCAAGGAGTAACCCCAGAAGTTTAAGTGAAAGCAGGTGGCTCGGTACTGTGAGTCCAGCTATGCAGGAGGCTAAGGCTGAGGGATTGCCAGGCAAGGCCTGTCTAAGTAGATGCCAGATATTGTCTCAATATTAGAAGAAAAAATAAAAGATGTCAGTGGGGAGGTATTGAGCTAGGGCTGTAGGTCAGTAGCACACACAAAGCCCTGTGTTTGATGCTCCATCAAAAACAAAAATCCAACAGTATATTTAAAGTGGATAAACTAGTTGATATCTTTAAGCACATTTATCATGAGCAATTTATAGACAAAAATTAAAATAATTATTAGTAAAAATTAAGTTATTATATTCTTTAATGCATTTTGAAATTTTTGAAAGGTAATTTTAAAGTACATATTTTAAACATGCAACTAACTGTACTTCAGTTATATTTTAAAGTTGTAAAGGGGTGGGGGCACTGGAGAGATGGCTCAGTAGATACAGTACTGGTTGTGCAAGCATGATGATTTGGATGCCAGAACCCATGTAAACGTAGGGCAGGTATGATAGCAACCTGTGATCCTCAAACTCAGGAGATGAGAGAATTCCTGTGGCATGTTGGCTAACTAGTAAAACAGAACTGGAAACTCTGGATTCTATAAGACCTGCCTCAAGAAAACAGAGTGGAAAGTGACTAAGGACAACACCAGAATCAACTTCAGGCCTTCATATGCGCATACAGTTGTACATACATGTGAACACATGCATACACATATGCTACCCACAAAAGGTACATACATACATACATACATACATACAGACAGACAGACAGACAGCAGCTGCAGCCAGCATGTCACTCACTGTGCTCTGCTTCACCCGCTGATGAGGAGAGTTGAACAGGAAGGTCCCGAACAGCGAGATCCGGGTACTGTCACACAGCACTGCTAAGTACGTCTCGGAGAACTCGAAGGCAGCTGGATACTGCTCTAGCAGCTGCCACGTGGTATCCAAGAACAGCAAGAACAAAGGAGACTGGCAAGGGCAGACAGACAAAGGGATCATTAATGCTGCTCTCTGATGGTCATATTTACTCCCAGATTTATTGCTGGTTCAGAGGCTAACAAGAAAACATCTAAGCCTCAAATACTTGGCAGAGCTGATCTAAGGCATTCAAACAGATTAAACCTATCTATGTCAAGACAAACATTTAATTAAAAAAAAACTGTGCTAGGCAAGTGTGGTAATATCAAACAAGCGAGTATGCGGACATGTACGGATGTAAGAAAGCAAACATGTTAGACATCCTGTAAGCGGTTCTATAGAACTCAGCCAAGCACTGTAACTTCCGGTCGATCTGCACGCTCACCATCCAGGGAGTCCCCCAGGCTTCATGGCACAGTTTGGCCTCAGCCCGAGGCCATATGGAGCGCCCTGGGAAGCAATGCTTGTGGCTCATTTGGATGCACTACCACTTGTCAAGGGTGCTTTCCAACCTGGCTGCCTGGCCTCCTGCAGCCAGACAGGGATCCCAGGAAGCCGTACAGGTGTTAGAAAGATGTTTCTCTCAAACTCTCACTTCCCAGCTCTAATGATCTATTTTCAAGACATGAGACACTCCAAAGTTGATTTACTCTTGGGTTACTCTTAGCACACAACTGTGTATGATAGGGGACTGCATAATGACGTTTCCATGCATATGTGAGGCACCATGATTGTCTCCACCTGCCCTCTCACATATTACTCCTCCCTGTTCCCTAGCAGTCCTCCTGACACACGAGACTGTGTGCTGTCTATCTTCCCAAGCCTGCTGTATTTTGCCTTTAGCATCATGATTTCCAGTTCCCTGGATGCTCCTTCTTTTTCATGGTGCAGTACTATGTCTTATATCCATATGCTGGGTTTTCCTTACCTGTTCAGAGGATGCCACAGTGAACTCTGTGTGTGAGATCATAGGGTGGCGCCTGTTTTAGATTTTTAGGAACCTCCACACTGACTCCCATGGGCAGTGCACTGACTTGCACTCCTGCTAGCACTAATGGTTCCCTTAGCACTCATCTGAATAGCACTGGCTCTGTGCCTATGCCGGCACTCCCTCTCTGCTTTCCTCTAGTGGCCTGGATGCTTATGTCTTATACTCTAAGGTCTCTGGTTCATTTTGAATTGATTTTATTTACAGGGAGAGGAAGAAATCATGTTCCAGTCTTCTAAATGTGGATAATCTGGTTTCCCAGCAACCACTTATTAAAGAGATGATCTTCAATGTATGTTTTGCATACTTCTGAAAAATCACATAGCTGCAATTGCTTGGACTTATCTCTTGGTCCACTGATACTTTCTTTCTTTTATTCCCCTTTGTGCCAGCCCTATGCTGGTTTTGTTAGCTCTGCTCTACACTATGATTTGAGGTGAGGTATCATGGTACCTCTAGAGATGCTTGTTCTACTTTATTAAGAATCCTATGTCCTAAAGTAGGATCTGTCTTGGAGAAAGTTCCATGAGCTACTAAGAAAAACGTGTATCCTATAGCTGTTCCATGGACTACCCTGTAGATGTCCTTCTTTGATCTGCAATGCAGCTCAATCGTGATGATTTTGTTTGTGCTCTTCTCAATGACCTATAATTCAGACGTATGTTAGCTGCTTTTCTCATCACTGAACTCAAACACCTGACAAGGTGGATCTGTGGATGGAAACGTTCAGCTGGGCTCACAGTTGGAAAGTGTCTTGTGCATGGGAGGAAAGCATGGTAGCAGACAGAAGTGACAGTTGTGGCAGCTACTAGCTCTTATCTACAAGGCTCAGGAAGCAGGAAGCAGACAGGAAAAAAAACAGTTCCAGGCTATGAAGCTCAAAGTCCAACACTGCACGTCACTTCCTATACTGAGGATCCAGCTCCTACAGGTTCCAAATCCCTCCAAAACAGCAGGGCAGCTGAACCAAGTGTGCAAATGTATGAGCCTATGGCAAACACTCACTTTCAAACCACACCGCTCTGCCAATTGTGCCCACAGGTTCATGGCCAGCTCAATGCAAAACACATTTAGTCCAGTTTCCTAAGTCCCCTCATCTTACAGCTCTAACATTCGAAAGTTTAAAGTCTATTCTCTTCTGAGGCTCAAAGTAAACTTTTATTGGTGAGCCCCTATAAAGTTAAAGAATAAGTCACCTCCAACATAGCCTGGTGTAGAGTAAACATTCCCACTCAAAAGGCAGGAATGGACCAAAGCAAAAAAAACATAAAAAATACACAAAAAAGAAAACCAACAAAAAACAAGAACCAGGAGCTGTACCAAGGCAAGGCGGAAAACCTGCCTGGTACCTGGAACTTGTGACAGGTCATGTGTTCTCAGACGGGCTTCTGTAGGCCAGCCTCCAGCTGTGGTGCCTTTGACACACATGGCCTCTCTCTTGGGTCAGTTCTATCCAATGTCTGCAGCTTGTTGGCATCTCCAGTATCTTGGAGTACTCAATACAACTTAGGTATCACCTTCATAGCTTAAGGCACAGCACATCTAGGTGTTCACACAGGAAACCCAACTCTGTTACAAGGTTTTATGGGAAACTGGTGCAAACCCTCATCTAATAGCCCACTCCACTGTTGCATTTTTCATGCCTGAAAAGCCTTGATCATGTGGACAATGCCAGGTTCACTGACAGGTCAGGGTGTCCTTAATCCCTTGGACCATGCTGCAAATTGGGTATTTTGGTGCTAGTACTGAGAACCTTGCCAGTGAATCTAGGAAAGCACTTTCCTGGCTGCAATATGCTATGTGAACTCTGAAGCTCAGTCCTGTGAAATAAATTTGCACTGGGTGAGCTTTGTCCCCAAAGTACCTGTCTGTCTTATTGCCTTGAAAGGTCAAGGTTTATCCTTCCTGATACTAATCTTTCTAAGAATCATGGCCATTCTCACCAACTTTTATCTGGTTCAAGTTCTTTTCCTCATCAAACCGCACATTGCTGTTCACAACTTTTATTGTATGTGAGTACACTGTAGCTATTTTCAGACCCACCAGAAGAGGGCATTGGTTTCCATTACAGATGGTTGTGAGCCACCATGTGGTTGCTGGGATTTGAACTCAGGACCTCTGGAAGAGCAGTCTCTTAACCGCTGAGCCATCTCTCCAGCCCCATCTGTTCACAACTTTAACCAGATACACCCCCTTCTCTTGCCAGAACATTTTTAGTATCTCACCGCTCCACTCTCTGCTCCTACTCACTGTAAATCCAGGTAAACAAAATGCACAATAGTCATTCTGAGCCTGAATGGCCTGCTGCTGTCTTGACATTTCCTCTGCCAAATGAAATAGCTCATCTCTTCGAGCTCCACCATATTCAGGTTCTCAGGACCTGAGGATGGCACTGCCAGACGATCTGGTAGACATGAATGGCTGCTAGTCCTTGATCACTTTGAAGCCCCGTGAGCATGGCTTTCGCTCTCCATGTCTTTCCCACTCACACTAGAGTGGCCTGTCAGGCTGTGTCTAGAGAGATCTGGGGCTATGTTATACTGAAGCTCCAAACGCTTCAGCATTCCTCCGGCACACACGCCAGCTCCAAAGGCCTATAAATTCAGTCAGGTAATGCCAGCAATGACTCCACTTATTGCTATCAAATTTCTGTTTCTTAATTTTCCCATTGCTGTGACAAATACCTGACAAGAAGGCAACCTACAGGAGATTGATTTTGGTTGGTGGTTTGAAGAAATAAAATGCATTATGGCAGGGAAGATGCCAGCCGGGTGACTGGCTCTTCAGTACAAGCTGGGCAGTGACTTATCCCATGGACCAGGAAGTAGAGGGCAAGAGGTAGTCAGGTTAAAAACCTCAAAGCCCACCCTAGTGACTCACCTTTCAAGTGAGGCTCTACATCATAAAGATTCCATTAAAATTAAAAAAATAAAGTAAAAAAACTAACCTGTTATTCAGGGACTAAGTGTTCAAACATACAAACCTAAAGGGGCCATTTTTATATCCATGCTGTAACAAAGGGTTAGGCCATCCATAATTGTTGTATTGGGGTCAGCCTTATGTCCAGTAACATTGTTGGCTTTGTGTAACTCCAGAATCTGATGCATGTATGTTTATAACTGTTAAGTATTTTTATGAATTGTTCACTTCTTGAATGAAGTGATTTTATGTCTCCTAACTAATTTTGAAGTCTGATGTGGGTGTGAATAGTTAGTTCTGCTTACTTAAAGATTTGATTTGCTTGAAGTATCTTTTTCTATCCTTTTACTGCCTGTGAAGTATATTTATTGCAGCCAGCAAACCTTTGGGTCTTGGTTTTTAATCCAACACTTGTTTGCAACTTTCACTTAAAGACTTGAAATCTTGAAGGGTTGGAATTACTGTTCATAAATATGGACTAGCTCCTGTCATTGTTGTAGTTCTTATCAATCTCATCTGCTATCAAACCTTCTAATGAGACATAGTTTCCTGCTTGTTTTCTCGTCCTCTTCAGTGTGTAGGATTCCTTTCAGTGCCTTTTGCAGTGACTGCTTAATGAATTTTAATTAACTTAATGAATTAAGTTTATGATGAATGGCCTTTACTTCTCTTTTAATTATGAAGCGTAACTTTGCTGGTATCAGTAACCTAGGTTTATAGTTTTGTTTGGATTTGGGGGGAGAGGTGTTTTCTTTGAGTTTCTGCTTAGAAATTCATTGCTATTACAATGGGCTTGCTTTTCTATGTAGCTTGACATTTCTGTCCTGCAAACTTCATTAGTCTTTTATTTATCTATACACTTAGTATTTGAAACTATATTACTATATTACTATGAGGCCAGAGTGATGATCCAGTGATTAGAAGCATTTGCTGCTTATGTGGTTAGTTTTGTCAGCCTGGGAAGAGAGAAGCTCAATTGAGGAATGGCCTCTATTAGACTGGCCTGTGGGGACGTCTGTGGAGCATTTTAAATTGATTATCATTATAGGAGGGCTCAGCTCACTGTGGACAATCCCAGCCCTAGGCAGGTGATCCTGTGGTATAGAAGAAAACAAGCTAAGCAAACCATAGGAGGCAAGCCAATAGGCAGCATTCCTCCATAGTTTCTGCCTCGACTTCCTCAGTGATCAACTGTCCCCTGGAAGTATCGGATGAAATTACCCCTTTCCTCCCCAAGTTGCTCTTAGTTATGGCATTTATCACAGAAACAGAAAAGCGAACACTATTCTAGAAAAGACCCGCCTTTAATTCCCTGTGCCAACATCAGGTGGCTTCATCGTCACTGACAACTCCAGCTCCAGGGGAGTCTAATGCCCTTTCCTGGCTGCCACAGGTACTGCATGCACACACACACACACACACACACACACACACACACTCTCTCTCTCTCTCTCTCTCTCTCTCTCTCTCTCTCTCTCTCTCTTTAAAGCTGTATTACATCTGGGGGTCCTTTTTCAGTCATAAATGCTTGAGATTCTAAAATCTCCAAAATCTGGATGTCCAGCTCCCTAAATTTGGGAGAGCTTCTGCTATTATTTTACTCTGTAGTCTCTGGCCCATTTCTCTTTTCACTCTTCTGTGTCTATGAGTCTTAAGTTGATTCGTTTGTTTGTTTGGTTGGTTGGTTGGTAGGTTGGTTTTGAAAGACAGGGTTTCTTTGTGTAGCCCTGGCCGTTCTAAAACTTACTCTGTAGACCAGACTGGCCTTGAACTCAGAGATCAGATGGCCTCTGCCTCTGAGGGCTAAACTAAATGCATGTGCCACCATATGCAGCTTTTAAATTGTTTGGTTGTTTTAAATTATATTCCAGATATTATATTTCTACGTTCTACTTTTAAAAACTTACTGTGTGAATGTTTTAATTCATCTACTACAATTTCACATCCTGATTTTCACTTAATATAAACTATCGGTGAGGCTCCCAACAAGTTTATTCAATTTATCATTTTGTTTTCTAAAGTTCAATTTTTTGAGACACTTGACTTCCTCTTTCACATCCTGAGCTGTCTTTGCTGTTACTCCCGCCAGCTGTTTATTTGTACTCTCTCAAACACTCTGGAGTCCAGTCCTCTCCGTGATTCCATTGAGCTTCTTATAATCATTCTTTTGAAGTCTTTGTCATCCACCTCATTGTCATTAGCTCAGTTACTATGGACTTACATAGAGGAGGTCATGTCGCTTTGCTGTTTCCTGTTTCCTGTGCTCCCTACATTAGGATTCAGTTGAAATACTCACTGTTGCAAACTAGGTTTTGATTTTCTGACAACTGGGTGGCAGATGCAACTTGGTAGCCAAACACTGGACCCATGTGTTTAAGATACAGGGATAAGGAAACAAACTGCAACACACCCCACAGGCAAACGGCTTGATGGGAAGTTGGTCTGCTCTGTTCTCTAAGATGCAGAGGTTAGGCGTCATCTTTGGATCTATGGTAATCTTCTACATCAATTTGGATTCCAATCCATTAGTTAGCCTTCAACAAAGCTACGATGTGTTAAATCAACACGGAAAAGTCAAAGAGGCCCTTGTCATTTCCATGATGGTAAAAATTTATCTCATGCATATTTGAAAGGTGCTAGTTTGGGGTCTATGAAATGGCTCAGTGGCTAACTCCACTTACCACATGAACATGAAGCCCTGAATTTGACCCCAAAATCTTATGATGGAAAAGACCTCCACAGGCATGTTCTGGCATGCCCTAAGTGTTAGCTTACAGGTGACTCCACTGGGCTCCTCCCAGGGGCTTACGTCACAGGCTACCACCACCAGGTGCACCAGGTGCAGGCCTCCTGGAAAAGGATTGCCAGGCCCTCCAGACCCCAAACTCTCTGTTTCCAGCTTTTCTCTCTCCCTTCCCCCTTTCTGTCCTTCTCTGTGCCCCAACCTCTTCTCTGCCCTCATGGCTCTGCTCACATCTGTCGGCCTCTACCCTTTCCCAGGTCCTTTCCCCAGTAAACCTCCTTCATGCCAGATCTGTCGCATAGAGTAATTTCTCAGGGGCATATCTTGGGATGGGCCTGACAGGTACCCCCTTGCCACACCATATTTTATAACACTAATCACCCCCCCCCACACACACACACATACACAAATAAGTAAATATACTTTTAAAGAGTGCCAGGGAAGCAACGGGAGTACTTACCTCTTTCTCTGACCTCTTCAAATGGTTACATCTGTCTAGGAACGGGTACCCTGCCATGACCCACTCCTTCTGTACCAGACTCTGAAATCCAGTAATTGTCCTGAAGTATGGATCCATCATCACTTGAACAAGAGACGCCACCAGACAACTCAAGTCTCTGCCTTCCTCCTCTGTCAATAAAATGGGAAGAAAGTGAAGACCAAGAGAAACCCTGACTGTAGGTTAGGTAATTCAACATTCTATACTTAAACTGCCTTCAAAATAGTCTATGCGGGAACATTTTACTGGATTCCAGCAGCTCTCAAATAGAATAAACTTATTTTTTACAACTCATGTTCTATTTTTATTGGAGATCTATGTGAGCTAAAAGAAGTACTAAAACGTCATCAGAAAGTAAAAGGTAAAATGACAATCCTTTATGTTAATTCGTCGGATTACCCTGATGATGTGGCTGCACCCTGAAGCACTGACCGGAGGGCTTGGCAGCAAATGACTTCCCTATGTCACTGTTTGCTGCTAACAGCAGGCATTGCTCACATTCTTCCTTTTGATATTCTCTCTCATCAGTTACATCCCAGCCACAGGTTTCCCTCATCCTCCTGTCCTGGCCACCCCTCCTTCCTCCTTTCAGAAAAGAGCAGGCCTCCCAGGGATATCAACCAAACATGGCATAGCAAGTTGCAAGAAGACTAGGTACCTCCCCTCATATTAAGGCTGAACAACGCAACCCAGTAGGAGGGAAAGGGTCCCATCAGGAGGCAAAACATGGCTGCTGTTTAACTTCTCAATACTTTGTGGTAGAACATATTTCTAGAATGTATTCTACTACTATTTTGTCAAAGATACTAAATAAAACGAAATCTTTCACTGGGCAGTGGGCATATGTCACCCAGCTCTCAGGAGGCAGACACAGGTGGATTCCTATGAGTTTGAGGCCAGCCTGGTCTACAGAGCAGTTCCAAGGCAGCCAGGGCTACACAGAGAAACAAACAAACAAAAGACAAGAGCCCACGCACGGTCTCTCTAGAGACACGCAGATGACTCAGAAGTGAATGACAGGGTGGAACTGTCTCCATCACATCACGTGGGAAGGCAGCAAGCATTTCTCCTGCCTGGACAGCTATCTTCCTTTTCTTCACAGATCTTTTGTTTTTGAGACAAGGAGTCAATGTAAGCCAAACAGCCCTCAAATTTGTAATAGAGCCAAGGGTGGCAATGAGCCTCCGTCTGTGCCCCAAGTGCTAATATCACAGTTGTGTATCTTGTCATACAATTATTGTCCCTTTAAATAAATTTAGAATTACCTTCATATCAAAACCCAGTAAAAGGATGAGAAAACTACCAACTGACAGCCTTTGCAAATACAGGTGCAATATTCATTAATAAAATATTAGTAAGAAAAATTACTATAAAAAAACCAGGAATTTTTCTCTAGAAGGCAGGATGGATTGCTTTGGCATTTGACAAAATAACATAGTATAATTACAAAATAAAATTTAATAATATTATCTAGAGGCAAACTACCATCTGATATACTTCTATATCTATTCCTAATTTTAAAAAACTAGCAAACTAGGAATTAAAGGAAACCTTATCAGAGGCTTCTCCCAACCCCTACAACTAATACATCATGACTAATGGTAAATTTTCACCCCGAAACCAGAAATGAGATAAAGATGTCTACCATCCATACTTCTACAGCACGCTGTACAAGAGGCTTGAGTCAAAACAATTAGATGGAAGAGAAGAAGTAAAGGCAACAGTATCAAAGAGATTAAAAACTGTACTTGTCAGAAACTATAATCCCTGTGTGCTAAAGATCAAGGGTGAGGGATAGAGGGATGGCTCAGCTAGTAAAATGCTGGCCATGCAAGGATGAGAACTTGGATTGAGACCCACAGCACCCACATGAAACGCTGAGTGAGTGCCTATCGGCCCAGTGCTGGGCAGGCAGGAACAGGTGGATCCCTGATGCTCACCGGCTAAGCAGCCTAATCAAATCTATGAGCTCCAGGTTCAGTGAAAGACACTGTCAAATGGAGGTGGAGAGTGGTTTTGACAATGACATTTAATGTTGACCTCTGGTCTCTACCCCATGAACATGCACATAATACACCACATATATGCAAGAAAAAATTTAAGGAGTCCAGAAAATAACTACCAGAATAAAAGAGTAAGTTCACAAGAACTCTCTCTCTATAAAACAATGAGTATATAATAAACCTGAAAATGCAGTTAAGAAAACACTGTACTCACAGAAACATATAAGAATACCTTAAAGTTACTCAAGAGATTTAAAACACTCTGTATAAGCCTTGTGCAGTAAAACCTGTAACCACTGCTGACAAATGAAGGGAGAACAGAGTAAATGGGGAGGCATTCACTTTATGGTTTTGCCACTCCATAGAGATGTCATTCGCTCTAAACTGATCTATGAACCAATATACACACTCCAGTAGGCCTTTTTTCTAACACTAGAAACTACATGGAAATACCTAAAGTAGTGTTTCAAAGACAGTTAAATGTCTCTATTTTAAAGCTTACTGAACAACCATGGCACTCGAGATAATGTAGTAGTAGCATAAAGAACTGACATAATCTCAATGCAGTAAAATAGTTAAAAATAAACTTTTGCCATTTATACTCAGTGATTTCATAAAAGCACTGAGGCAATTTAGTGGAGAAATGAAGGTCTTTTCAACAAATGATCCATAACATCCACAGAAAAGGGATAATTCAACTTCTTACTGCCCCCCCCATGCACATTCATTCAAAATGGATCAAAGGACCAAATTCTAAGAGCTAAAGCTATAAACATCCTATAAAATAAAACACAGGGAAATGTCCCTGTCTGTGTCCTTGAGTTGGGTAAATGGTTCTTAAATATGATAAAGAAAATTATGATCCATTAAAACATGGAGATATTATGCTCAAAAAATTTAAATTAGTGTTTCAAAAGACAAAAGAATGAGCTGACGGAGGAGAAAATGGTCACAAACCATGTAGGACTAACAGAGTGTACACATAAGTCTTAGCACTCAACAGAGAGATGAAACCCCATAGAGAGATGTAAAGGGAAAGCACAGGGAGCCACACCACTTCGCCTGGGACTGAGTGGTGACAAGGGGGACGGTGGAGCCGACCAGTCAGCATCCTCCTCATGCTGAAGCCGGAACTGGTCCAACAGAAGAAGATATTCTAAAGAGACATTGTGTCCCTAGACCTAAGTAAGCATCAGACCCCAAAGAAATGGGAATCTGCAGGACTCTCGTGCGAGTCAGAGGGCGACCTTGTTCCCCAGGAGGAGACTTTGCAGAGTTCTAGCAGCTTGTCCCACTGAGGCCCAGACAGGGCTGGGTAGGAGCACACCTTGACTGAAGTGCTTAGCTGTGCACATCCTGTGTTTAAACACTGATCTCACTTCAGGACTCAGTCTCATGGACTTGAGGGATGGCTGGATTTCTCTGGCACTCTTCCCAATATGCTCACACTGAGTAAGTCCCTTTTCTGACTTTCCACTTTTAATTTGACTCTTTACTGGCTCATGGAAGATGAATGGCTGGACCTGACTTGGAGCACAAATTGTGATCCCCAAGTGCAATTACACAGCCACTTTAGAACAGTTTGACTGTTTAACAAGGTGGACACGCTACATAACTCAACAGCATAAAACTATCCAAAACACCTTTCTGTGATTAATGTAAGCAGCACACTCTGTCAATGTCCCCATATAGAAACGGCCTAATGCCCATCAACAGGTAAATACATAAACTGATTTACAAAAGATGTGATCCATTTTTTTTACAAGTCAGTTTTACTTAAATGAGGGCTGTCCAACAAAAACATTGTTAGCCATTCATGATCTGAATTTAGTGTATGAATTTACTTTCTGGGATTCTAGTCCATCAGGGCATCCTCTCCCCAGGTAATGCCTTTGTTCTTGTTGGCATCTGTGTAAGAGAATCCAGCAGCCTAGCCTGTCTTCCGTCCAGTCTCATGCTTGCCTCCTTTTCCACAGTGTGACACGGGACACACTTCTGAACAAAAATCTTCTTGCCTTTTTTCAACATCGCCCATTTTAAATTCACTTTGGGCTGGTGACCACCACAAATGTTCAGACTCTTAGACAGACATCCCATTCTCTCCGGATCTATTTTTTAAAAATTGCTCACACACATGACCTGAACAAACCTCATAAACACTTGTTAGATAAATGAAGCCATAGACAAAAGACCGCATACTGTGTGATAAACTATCTAGAAAAGGCATTTCTACAGAGACAGAAAGTAGCCTACTGATTTGGTGCTAAGACACAAGCAGATCTCTGTGAGTTCAAGACCAGCCTAGTCTACACAGCAAGTTAAACCAGTCAAGATTATATAATGAGACACTGTCTCTACTGTCCTCAAAACAAAACAAAACAGCTGGGGAGATGGCTCAGTGGGCAAAGTCTTGCTGTATAGACTGAGCGATGTGAGCTCACATTGTTGGAACCCATGTAAAAGCCAGACAGAGTACTAGTACAAGCATCTGTAATTCCTGTGCTCCCCTACTAAAGGGTGATCCTGAAGCAGCAGGGTTTGGAAGCCTGCAGGCCAGTTAGCCTGCTGTGCACAGCAACAAACAAAAAAAGCCTTGTCCAGAGTAAAAGGCAAAAACCAACATTCACGGTTTTCCTCAGATCTCCTGGGTGACGCTGCATTTGTGTGACCACAATCACAAACGAGATGCCTAGGCTGTCTTTTTTTTTTTTTTAAGATTTATTTATTTTATGTATGTGGGTACACTGTCCCTGTCTTCACACACACCAGAAGAGGGCATCAGATCCCATTACAGATGGTTGTGAGCCACCAGGTGGCTGCTGGGAATTGAACTCAGGACCTCAGGAAGAGCAGTCAGTGCTCTTAACGGCTGAGCTGTCTCTCCGGCCCCCTTCCTAGGCTTTCTGCTTACTAAGGTATGCTCATGTGCGTTATACCCCATCTACATGGTAGGCTCAACGCTCCCAAAGCCTACGTGCATGGGGGAGAGCAGGACTCATTCCCAGTAAGATGGGAGCACGCAGTGGGAAAGAGGAGAAAAATCACTGGCTGCTTCATTTGAATTTGTAATTTCAAATGAGTTTCTTAGGGTCAAAGTTAAACATGAGTAAGAAAGAGCAAGATTAGAGAGGATGCCTTGGCCAAAGTATCAGTCATGGATGGGACCCACCCTCCCAGAATAGAGGAAGGATGTACTACGTGGGAGAGTCTGCCTTTGTGGTGAGCCAGTAGTGTGAGCCAGCATGACAGCACACAGTCACATTTTGCAGTGTGCCGAGTGGTACTGCAGCACTGAGAAAGAAGAGACAGCTAATACTCAAGTTAATGCGGGCAGTCAGGAGCCACAGTGGGCTCCTGTAGCATTCTCAGCAACTATTTCAATTACCTTGCAGGACTACAGAGAGACGCTGGCTTTCAAGAATGTACACAAGTTCAGCTGAGTGTTTAAGGAAAGCCCTGAGGAGAGAGAAGAAAAAGCACTGTTAGTCATCAAACCCTACCATATATAAACGTCTTTGCCTGCTGTGACATCTTGTCCAGTCGCATAAGTATATTTCAAAAGTGCTTAAAATCAAGCAAAACGGAGTTGGGGATTTAGCTCAGTGGTAGAGCGCTTGCCTAGCAAGCACAAGCACAAGCAAGCCCTGGGTTCGGTCCCCAGCTCCGGGGGGGAAAAAAAAATCAAGCAAAACTCATCATCCACTATACACACATACTTTCAACTTTTATGAAGTTCTCTGGCATTGACAGGAATATTCACACTTTAGGGAATAATATCAGGGAGATTAATCAACCATATATTATAAAATAGAGCCTTGTTTACATAATATTAGGGAAACAAAGCTTTAGAGGCAACAGTGAAGCAGTGGTTGTCAGAGGGCAGGGATGAGGGGAAGAAGGGGGAGGCTCAACTATGACAGGGTGGGCACTAAGGAAACCTGCAGACGGTAGCAAGGCTGGCTGTCTGGTTAGATGCTACCCTCCAGTTAGGTAAGAAGCTACCCTGAGGGATGCCAGCTGAGGGGCTTGTGGCTCATTCTACTAACTTTTACTTCATGTGAGCTGATAATTATTTTTTAAAAACGTTAAAAAAGAAAAGTCAACAAACCTGACATATTCTAACCACCGAGTACTTTCCAGTGAAGACAACCACTTCTCTTCAGTTTCTTCAAAAGGCTCTGCATTACATACAACAATGCTGTTAAGCTTCGCTTTACACAATCGACATCAAAGTAAGCACTACCGACACTTACTATAGCAAGCACTTAGGGACACATGCTTATGATGCTTGGGTTTTCTGGTTTTGTTTTTTGTTTTTTAAAGACAGTGCCTTGCCATGAAGCTCAGACTGGACTTAAAACTCTGGTCCTCTTACTTCACCTTCTCAAATGCTGGGGCCATACACATGGGCCACTGCACCAAAGTGACATGCTACAGTTCTATATTAAAGCAGAAGAAAGCGTTCCCTTGGATCTTGTCTTCTACCCTCTGGCTTTTTCAAGGAAATCCTGGAAAGTCCAGCAAGAGCTAACTCTGTGTCCTGAGGGCTGGTGAGTCCTGGCTCCACAGAAAGTGATGCCTAGACTAGATCCCACGTCCTAGCACTGCTGCCCCAGGTCCCATCTTCCCCATGTCTCTTCACTTCCAGCTGCTAAGGTCTCCTACCCTAATAATGCTAGTCAGCATCCAAGACCTGCCACAGAGCCAGGTCCCCACACCCAGAAGGCACAGGGCCTCTAGTCCAAAGATGCCTTCATGAGACATCCTTCTCAGAGCAAAGTGCAACCATCTAAGTCCAGTAGACAGAGCTCTAAGGTCACACATACAATCCATACTGAGCTGAGCCACTAATCTTGACATCTAAGCTTATGCACTGGAATCTCAGTTATATCTGTCTACTGAGCAAATGCTTCTTTAAGGTAGTCTATATCTTTCATGATTTGGGGGAAGTTTAACAGGTTTGTTTTATTTTCTCTCCAAAACCAAGAGAAGTTTAGACTTCATTTTCTAGGGATTGAGTCTCTCTTTATATGCCTCTACTATATTTTTAAGGGACATCACTTTTCCTGGTTGTTACGACACAATTCTTTATTCCTATTCATATGTTATATAGGCACAAAATAAAAATAAAAATGTCATTACCATTGACACACAGTTGCTTAAGTTTTACAAATGCCGCTTGTATTTCTTGGATATTGGGCAAAGTCTTATCCAAATCTGACTTGTAAACATCACTTCTCTGTGGATGACTTTTAGTTATAGCATTGCAAATCCTAGTAAAGATAAAATCCTTTAGTATCTGTTCATACATTCCTCCCACAGTGGACATTTACATTCAGAATTATTTTATACTTCCTGAGATAATTAGACAATGGTGTCAGCCTATGGGGTCTAGTGAGGGTGACAGGCAGTCATTAAGTGGCCATCACACCTCAATCAAATGGAATGTAAGGTGCCTCAGAAATGAGAGGTAGATGAGGCCAAGTCGGTGGAGTGAAGAGTGTTCACCCCATGAAGGAGGAGCATGAAGAAGGTGACCCAGGAGGGAAGAGCCTTGTTGGGAGAGTGAAAGGACCAGATAACTTTCAGGTGGCTGGAGCACAGGAAATGTGGCATAGAAAGAGAAAGTGACAGCACCAATAACACACATGGAGTGAAGCTGGGGCGGGAGGATGTGTGTTTATAATGGTTTTGAAAAACTGTCAAAATCATGAGGGGTTACAGATAGAGAAAGGGGAGGAAGACAAAGGCATCTGGCTGGGAGACATGGTGGCTAGACCCTGGAGTTCAGTTTTAGATATAAAGTCTAAAGGGCCTTGAAGGGGTCCACACAGAAGACATCAAGCTAGCTAGAGACAATATCAATGTGCTGGTTACTAAAGCCATAGTTGCCAGTGACCTTCTGTAGAAAGGAACACAGATCAAAGGGAGGAAGAGGCATTAGAACCAGCCTGTGGAAGATGCTGTCCCAGCACGGAACAAGGGCAGCAGTTGAGCACCCTGGGCATTGAGAGTTGGTCACTGTAAACTTACAGCTACAAGTGCACCAAAGAGAAGCTTCCTCCTAGTGACAGGGAGGCTCCTGCTGACTTTAGCAGACATTGCCAAATTTGTATGTGCAGACCCATTAAAACCATTTTCTAAGCTACTCTGACTTCATAGACCTAAACAAGACACATAAAATTGAAAGAAGCTTAATTTATCCTGAAGTTTCTAAAATGGAAGTCACTGGACTTTCAATGTTGAAGATAAGAGTTTTATCAAACAAAGATAATTTTACTATATTCACTGTTTTCAAAATGATAATCATTGTATATAATATTTGGTGATGCAACTATTTCCACTTAGTAAGAGGCTCACTGCTTTAGTTACATGGACCAACACCCTTCCCAGTTACCTCTGGTCGATCTTCCTCTGCTGCAGCACATCTTTGATGAGAGCCATTCGCACAAGAGCACTGCCGTTGGAATGGCTCCAGCACCAGCACTAGGAGACAAGCAGAATCCTCACTTAACTGGATAGAAACTGTGGACATTAACATCAATGACATCCAACAGAAGTCACTTACTGGCATTCTTCTTCCAACAAAAGAAGGAGAAAAGATCTTCAGGTCTTGGTCTGCTAGTGAACTTGGCACGACAAAGTATTCTGGAAGGCTAGAAGGGAGAGAAACAGGTCGTACCTGAGCCCTGTGCTCATCTAAGTTCACTCTGAACCTCAACTAAGAAAATGCACCACCAGATTGGCCTGCAGGCACACTGTGGGGCATTTTCTTGACTGATGATTGATATGGGAGGACACAGCTCACTGTGGTCAGTACCAGTCCTGGAATGGTCATCCTGGGTGCTATAAGAAAGGCTGAGCAAACATGAGGAGCAAGCCAGCAGCCACATCCATCTATGGCTTTGGCCTCCATTTCTGCCACCTGGGTTCTGCTCTGATGAGTTCCTGTCCTGACTTCCTTTCCCAGGTACTTATAGTCATGGTGTTTAATCACAGCAAGAGTAACCCTAATAAGATACTGCCCATCGCCGATTACAAGATAATAAAAATGGGATTCATATACACAGTAGGATTTCATTCTGTAGCAGGGAAAATGAAATCATGACATTTGCAGAAAAATGGATGGAGCTGGAAATCATTTCGTCAAGTGATATAAGCCAAACATAAAAAGACAAATACTACACTTTTTATGTCAAATCTAGATGTAAATTTATGTTTGCCAAGGTCAGGAAACTAGGAAGAGGAACATGAGGGGAATGGACATGTTAAGGGAGTGGGGAAGAGGGAAAGGTAATGGAACACATACAACACGAAAGCAGAGGTGCGGAAGGAAACCATCAAGATGGGGACAGAAGGACCTGGAGAGGAATGTGGCGGCTGAGGATGAATCAGAACAAAATACAGTGGCACATATGTAAGAAAATGACATTATGAAACCCATTATTTTTAAACTAAAAACTTAATTTCAAGATCTGGGAGACAAGTCAGGCAGCAAAGCTACTGAACTGAAGCTCAAGAACCTGAGTCTGAGCCCCAGAGCCAGGCTGGCATAGGGGCACCTACTTATGATCCCAGGGCTGGGGAGCCAGAGGCAGGTGGGTTCCGGAGCTCACTGGCCAGGCAGTCTCGCCAACCAACCAAGACACCCCATCTCAAAATAAATGGTGTACAAAGTCTGAGGAATGGTACTGGAAGTTGCTGGCCTCCACGTGGACGCATACACCCCACAACAACTGACTTTTTTAAAAGGGAGAGAAAGTCCCGTACTTGAGACACAGTGATATGTTCTATGGCCCTCATCCAGAACGAATCACATTTATCTCCACTTAATGTGCACCCCACTTAGTTGGATGGCACCGAGTTAGTCCCTCTAAGGAGGCACTGATTATCCTGTCCATCTCCGTGTATGTGTGTGATGTGCACGGTACCCATAAAATTAAATTTTGACCATGAGCAAAATACAGAACAATTTAAAGTATTTCCTAGAATGATTATCAAACACACACACTGTCTAGGAAGCATCTTCCTGTGTAAATCCACATCTTGATAGGCTGTGGGGAGAAAAGATGACAGGCAAACAAAACCAAAGCCCTGTGTGGTGGTTTGAACAAGAATGGCCCCCACAAACCCATATGTGAATGTTTAGTCATCAGGGAGTGACACTATTTGAAAAGGATTAGGAGGTGTGGCTTTGTTGGAGAAAGTCTGTCACAGGGGCGTGGGCTTTGAGGTTTCAAAAGCCCACACTACGACCAGTGCTGCTCTCTCTACATCAGATCAGGATGTAGCTCTCAGCTATTGTCCTGTGCCTGCCTACATGCTGCCATGGTCCCCACTGTGATGATAAACTGAACCTCTGGAACTGTAAGCCAGCCCCAATTAAATGCTTTCTCTTGCAGTGAGAGTTGGCTTGGTCATGGTGGCTCGTCACAGCAATGGAATAAGACAGCTCGTGAATCTACAAAGAAGCTCACAGCCCTCGTGTCTTCCTCTTCTGCCCTCTTCACCCAGATACTCACCAGACCACAGTTACTTGTGGGAAAGCTCACTGCCCTTTGAAACACACTCCCCTTTTCTTTCCTCCACACAGCCCAGCAGGCGGACAGAGGCAGGCCTAGCCAGCCAGGCTGTGCCTGCCATGTGCTTCTCAGGACATACAATGGCACATGCAGGAAGAGTGAAAGGCGAAATCCAAAGGAAAGAAAACATGATCCAAAGTACCCTTCCCAGACACGTATACTGAGGAAGTCCCTGGACAGTACTCACCAGTAACATGGCAGCACGATTTCAACCCCAAGAAAGCTGATCATAAACCTATGAAGACTTCAGTGGTCTCAAGGCATTCTCAAAAATTAGTACTAAATTATGTTAACCAAAGAAATAAAAATTCCTAGTCACTTTTAAGAAATTCTAGGCCACCAGCTCACTATTCTAAACTGATTTATCTTGTTTTTTTATTTGAACTATAGTTCATGATACTTGGAGCTGAAGGAGTAAAGTATGACAGAAAGTAGACAGATGGCAGACTTAGGATATAACTAGCAGTAACCATTCATGAGATAACAGACTTAGGCAAACATCCTTCACGGTATGGAAACTACTTGTGTCACTGAAACCATATAAAAAATGGAAATTTACACGAGACAGATTAAACAAACAGATGACCCCTACACTAGACAGATTAAACAGACAGATGACTCTTGAGGTCTGTCAGTCAGTCAGCACCT
This sequence comes from Rattus norvegicus, assembly GCF_021556685.1. Taxonomy (NCBI): domain Eukaryota; kingdom Metazoa; phylum Chordata; class Mammalia; order Rodentia; family Muridae; genus Rattus; species Rattus norvegicus. The sequence continues at coordinate 130,452,829 of NC_141534.1, read as the reverse complement.
AAGTAAACACACCGAGACACAGTGACTAAGGGGGGAGACATACAGCAGGCTAGAGACTGGATGGGATGCCCAGAGGACAGAGCACCACATGATGAATTCTTGCAAAAGCACTTAGGCTTGATCCAACTCCTCCTCAAGATGCAGAAGAACATGTTAAAGGACACCACAGAAATAAAATCTGTCAGACCAGAATGTGGGAAACTCCACAGAACAACAATGTAAGTATAATAGAGGTGAGACAAGGATATTGTATGGTAAAATAGGACACATCACTCAAACTCATAGTAAAGCCTTCTTTACAACTTTAAAAGACAGTTGTAAGTAAACTGCAAACACTAACTACTGACACTAATGAAGAGCTGCTGTCGATATTTTTTTAAGTTGCTATGGATGGTGTGCTTATATTAAAAAGGGCTTAACTTTAATTATTTTTATTTTAAACCTTATTTGAAATAGGTATTAACCAAAACTGGCAAGTTTATCAATGGAAGTAGAGTTGGATTATTCTTCACAGAAGTCTTTTCTAGGTGTGTGTGTGTGTGTGTGTGTGTGTGTGTGTGATGCGTGTGTTAAAATAAGACTTACCAAGTAGATATCATGTAACCTTCATTGATAGAACAAACTCTCCACCCAGAAGCGCCTGTCCTCTTGGTCTCTCTGTCCCAATCTGAGTAAGTTTCGAACAGCGGCGTCCTCTGGCTGCTGGGACTGCCAGCTCCACTCCATACTCCTCCACCTCCTGAGGATACTCCATTAACTTTGTTGGCTGTGGAAAGGCAGTATTATTACTTTGTTGAACTAGTCCCTTCTCGCCCAGTGTTTGCTTGCTGTCTCCAATCACATGTATACCCTTAGGTGTGGCCTTCTGCATCACAAATTCACTTGGTCTTTGTCCACGTTTTACCTCCTGTTCTTCTACTGGCTCTGTCTCCTGCACGCTTGTTTTGAAGCCTTTCCTCCCATCCCACTTGCTGCTGAGGCTGCTGTGCCACACACTGTTCATTCCTCTACTAGGCACTTCCTTCCACATGAGCAGTGCCTGCTGCCCATGTTTGTCTCCACCGACCGCCCTTACTTTTCAGTTATCTCCCATTCCTACCCATCTATGGAACTAATTTCTGAACCTTGATAGTCTCACTGCTCCAAAATGAGGGGTAAACCTGCCATCTGCTTACTTTCTCCACTAGGGAGTCAGGGTTCGCTGATTCACCCAACCGTTTTCAAGTTTTCAAAATATCTTATTTTTCTAGCATCATTTCATCTGCTCACTAAATGATTCTTGGCTCTGTATGATTATTCAACCTGAGAGGCTGACAGAGCTGCTTGTGCACCACTAGAAGCTACGGCTTTGTCCCACAGGATGTGTCAAGAGGAAAGGTCTAGACTTCACTTCTTAGCAAAACATGTGTCCAAAGGCAGGAACATATCTACAACCTGGAGCACCTGAAAAACAGCAGGAGAGGAGCAGTGCCAACCAGCCTGCTATGCCTTGGGTGATGGCATGGCCCCTCTTGGCCCAGTGTCTTACTGCCACAGGTGTAAGTGGCAGCTCCTAAGCTGACAGTCCTCACTAGATGTGTACTACACAGCACTCAATGGTGTTTTCCCACAAAATAAAGCTTCTGTGATATTGGTGTCTCACCCTGACCTTCCTTTTTCAAAAGAAACCTAAACGGCTTCTGTGGAACATAGAGACCCATCACATAGCTGTAGTTTACCACTGTTTACAGCTTTCTTTCCTGTAGCCATGCAGATGCCTAATTACCACAGGAAAATGCTATGCCTCATTCTCAGTGACTAATTAGTAACTCTTGGTAGGAGACAGACATTTCTGAAGAACTTATGATAAACTAAGTCCCGAGAGCAGAAAGGTAAACGTTCTGCTATTATTCTGAAAGCAGCAGCAAGACAGTAGGGGGTGGAAACAGAACTTATAAGCACTGAGTACCTCTGTGCAATAAAGATGCAGAAAGGATGACCAAGAAAGCTGTCCTGCCTTGTCAGCATCTGAACAGAATCCTGAGGGAAACAGCAAGAGTGGCCAGGTAAGGAGGAGGTGGACATGACAAGCGAGACTGGGACAGTGATAGGGCTTCTGGAAATCCACATAATTAGAGCAGGAAAGCCAGACATGGTGGAAGAGTAGCTATAGATTCTATGAGGCCTAGATTTTAGATCTGTGCTACCTGAGAATGGAGTCATTCACCAGTCACAGTGTCCATTTAAATTTAAACAAAAGTGAAAATGAAATAAAAACTAATGCTAATCATCGCCACGCGGAGCTGGTGGGTACCCTACAGGGCCCTGTAGAAGAAGGGACACTTCCACCACCTGACTGCACGAGTCTAGAGCACCAGGGTCTGGTGTGCTGTTAGGAAGCCTGGCTCTTACCCCTCCATGGCTCCCTTTTTGAGCTGGTGAGTCTGACCTCAAGGATGTGGCAAAGCCGATAATGCTAACCAGCCTGCATCCTCGCACTCCACCCCACGGCAGCACTTTCTGTATGGAACACACATATCGCAGAGAGACTGTGCTGGCTGACTCACAGGCTTTTCAGGTGTCTAATCTAGTATTCTAGAGAACTAAGCAACTTATATTACTAAATGTAAAGGGGAAATCCATATGCCAGTTCAGTAAGTACAGAAAATCTTTTGTTAGGGTCCATTTTTTTAAAAGATGTCTTTTCCATCTTGATAAGGAGTTAACAAGTTTAGCCAGAACCTGCAGCAAACAGCATTAATGTTAAAACCAAGGACAGAGGTGGTGCTGACCTTCCAGCTCTGCTGTTTCTTAGCACTGTAGCACAGACTTTGGCCACTTACCAGGGCAGCCACCACAAACCAAAACAGAGATATAGGCACACTCATCTGGGATAGGGTGGGGGAGAACTTCAGCAGCAAATCTCCAGCTGAGCTCTTGTTTAGCTTTCTGAACTCCTGAGACCACACTGAAGATGCTCTATGGTTTATGAGGTTAGTTCTTTAGGTCTATTTATGAGTATACAGGCTGTTGTGTACATAAAGTGACAGCTCTTTGGGATCCTATGTGTCTGTGCTATCTTGCAGGTTTCCCAACAGCTGGAACTGCACTGTCATTAGCTCTGAGTCTCCTCTGGGGAGAGTTCATTGTGCAGTGGGTGATAATAATAGGGTGGCACAGACTGCAGATTCTACTGCTTCCTAAAAAGCCCAATGGGCCTGCTCTGTCCATGTGATCACAGCAGCAAGCTGGTCCAAGAGAGTCATTTTAGACCTGGAGTTCCTGATGGCTACCTGAGTGAGGTTTTACAACACAGCTCTTCAACAGACTAAATGAACCTAGGCACTAGGCATTCTTGATGCTGGCATTTTCTACGGTATTTTAGAAATCTAGCCTAGAATGATGACATTATTTTAGAGCTTGTATGTAATTGACCCCACTGGCACTCAGTCTCACCTTATGTAACAAGAATGATAGTAAAAACGAAGAGTATATGAAAAGAAAGCCTACCAGTGTGATGGACAGTGGGAATTAGAAGTCACAAAGAAGAGAGAAGGTAACTCAGAATACTGAGGCTGTTCTTAGCGGAAGGCTCTGACCCTGAGAGCCTGTGAGGCAGCCAACCTGGCTCTGTTTCTAGAGGCTCCTCCAGTGAGTCTGCTGCTTTGGCAGCTAGCATTCAAGAGAAAAGATTGATCACATCATCTATAGTCACATGGAGACCTCTAGTTACCAAGTAACAAACTGACAATTCCTGCACTGTTTTAAATAGTTGCATACTGCATATTTTTCAAATAAGCATTTAAAAAAATGCTAAAATGCTACTCCTAGAGGTGATAGATTTCATTACTAAAGGTGCGCACGTTTTAATGGGGCAGCTTTGGAGTGCAGGACATGCTCAGCTGTCTGTTGGAATGGAAGGGTGCTGACACGGAGGCGCACTTCACTTCAGGTCTTCAAGGCTTCTGGCCCAGAAGCAAAATTGGACATCTAGACAGCTTTGGAACAAGGGTGAATCTGCACTTCCTAGAGCACTATCTGCCTAACGACAATCTGACTGATGATGCAGAGCCCTCAGCTTCTGTGAAAATAAGAGGAGGCAGAACCGTGCTCTCCTCGCGCTAGCATGCTGCAGTGCTTGTGCACAGTAACGGCTCTGAAGCCTGGCGCTGCCCTGCCCTGTGCCTCAGGCCACTCGCTGAAGTGAGTGTATGGATGGCTACTGATCCTTTCAGAAATGGTTCTTAGTCATCTGATGCTGGACATAAAGAAAACCTCACTACCTAAGACAGTAGGAGACTCTTCTCCAGATAATTGCAGGGGACAACCTCAACTTCAGATCCTATTGATGGAAACACCTTTGTCACCTACCTGCCTGAAAAAGGGGCTTCTTTAGTCCAGCCAATGAGTCAAGGTGCCATCCAGAGGGTAACTGAGCCTCTTTCACTCACAAATTAGTGAACTGTGACTGCAGTGTATGCAAATTTCAGGCTTCTTTGATCTTAGGGATGCAGTTTATGCTTCTGTAACAGCACGGAAGGATATTAAAGCGTGTTACCCTCGGAGGAAGCTGAGTAACACTGTGGCCAGAACTGTGCTTAGGAAGGATTTGCTGAAGGAGAAGTTAGAAAGGATGAACTATTAAAAAGTACACCTGAATAATTTAAGTAATTATCAATCAGCCAGTTACAAGAAAATAAGAGGGACTAGTTTATATAAGAAAACATGAAGCACATCAAATTTTATAGACTGGAGATGTCCACAAGAAATGAAGGAGGTAGGACTCAAAAGTAACTTCGGCAGGCACCGGGTTACCAACTGCATGGCTGTACCTGGACAGCCAGCCCAAGCTGTCATGTTTTTATAAAAGTTATAACCTAGCCACCGAATCATTGCTATCAGAAAAGTAGTGTGAAGAAGTAGGCTGTTTCAAAAGAGCAGCTAGTGTGGAGCTTTCCACAGTCAGTCTTGAAAGCCTGCTTCAGTTTGTTTGTGGCACAGCCTACTTATAAAGAGCTTGGTGATTACTGCTCCGGGGCTGACTGTCAAGGACTTATGTTTGGTTTTTAGATAGGAAGTGAATTTACATAAAATATCAACTTCAAAAAATAACTGTTGTTCAAGCCTAAGCTATAATTCCTATACATATGGATAAGACAAATTAAGCCACAAATGCTGTGGTATCTGGTTTCTGTGAAGCACAAAATGAAAGCTGTTCAGAGACATTATTTCATGTGTCCCCCTAGAGTGTGACAAGTGATGAAGATGTACTTGAAGCATCTGTGTCCCAAGTGCTAACACCACGTTTCAATGCAACACCACCACAGTGAATCTGCAAAATGCCTGCATCGTAAGCTATTTAAATCACTACCATGTATTATGAGGTAAGAGATACAAAAGTTCAGTACAATTAATAATCTATAAACCCCAGACCAGTGGTTCTTAACCTTCCTAATACTGTGACCCATTAATACAATTCCTCATGTTGTGGTGACCCCAAACCATAAAACTATTTTCATTGCCACTTCATAACTGAAATTCACTACTGTTATGAATATAAATAATTTTGGAGGTAGAAGTTTGCCACTGGGGTTGCAGACCACAGGTTGAGAACCATTGATCTAGGCCATGTTGGGGTAAAAAGACCTTTGATTAATTTTCTTTCTTGAACACTGGTGGAATGTGTGCTTCAGGCAGCTGTCACTGTGCAGTCACTAACCTACCAGGGGACTAACAGGAGATGCCGCATCTCTAGGAATTATATTATTTAGAAATACTATTTAAAAATGTAATTACATGACTCAATCTAATTTTCTTGATAATGTCATGGCTAACACAGATATGTGGAGAAAACCATTTCGTTGCCTCAGAAGTGCCCAGTTACCTCAGAAGTGCCCAGTTACCCCAGAAGTGCCCAGTTACCTCAGAATGCATCTAGTTTTTGCTCATCTTCCTTCCATTGGTCTTACTCAGAACAGAAAGTCAGAATTTTGGAAATCTTAACATTCTCTAAAAGGGTTTAACTATTTTAGCTTTTTTATAAAAAATCATATTTGCCAGAAATTGTGTGGTTTTCAACTATCTTTGGGTTTTCTGCCAGTTTTAAAATTCAAGCTATGGAATAAAAATAGCAGAAATATTGAGCATAAAACACAAATTGCCTTCAGGTAAAATAGGTGCTTCCACTCCTGCAAACTGGTGCTCACGCTGCCTGATCATTCCTCAACAAACACTGAGAACGGCTCTTTTATGCACTGCGTTTATTTCTCAGCAGCTACAATGTAATAAATCTACACTCACGAAAACACTAACAAATACAGGAATAAAATGGACACATGTAAAGTTAATCACAATACTTAGTATTTTCATATTTACCTGAATTGTGGTATTTTTTCCCAACATATTCAAATGCAAAGAGTAGCTGCAGGTCTGTTGGCTGGGAATAATGAGCTATTGCAAGGCATACCTAGGAAAAATTCTACATTTAGAATTTGAATTTAACAAACTTACTTAAAGTACAATAAGGCCTTGGTCACTGGGAGAGTCATCCAGGGGCAGTAATGACAGATACTATTTACATGCTTTTCTGTTGACCTAGAATATGAATGAGCTACTTAAGCCAAGTATCTCGTTCATTGTTCTGTCCCCTAGACAATCTTTAACTGGTATGTGGTAAGCATTCAGTATTTGCTGAGCTCCATTTTAAGTGGAATAACTTTACCCAGTAACTAAAACTTGAAGGCTAAAGAAGCATTCTCCAAACTGACAGCAACATCACATCCACTCGACAACAACAAATCCCAAGTGGACTGTAAAACCTAAAGCTAGCAACATCTAAACCTACAGAGATAAAAGACCGGCTGTCAGAGAAGCACAGTGACAAAGCGTTCAAGTGGAAGGGATTGAGACTGGAAAAGCATGGCCTAGCAACCAGCACACCACGGTGTAAGTCATAGCTCTAGTAAGCACTTGCTAGGACTTGTGTGAACGCTCTCCTTTCGCAGAGCCTTGCTCTCCTAGTCTCTGAAATGATGGAAACACCTGTGCGGTTTTAAGGACTAACAACTGAGCGTGCCTTGCCTCAAGAAGTGCTATTATTCTTGAAAACTACTGGATAGAATGAAAGACAGTACCCCACGCTTAAAAGCCATGAATGAGACTAAGAAAGAAGCCATTCCCACGTGAATAAAGAGGGAAAAGAAGTTTGAGACATGTGCAGAGCAAGAAGGGTAGATGGCCTTTCTTAAAGTGGTTGTTTCTGACTTAGATGTGAAGCACTAGACTAGAATGATATACTTTTGACAATGAGCAAGCAAGGAAAGTTAGCTGTTAGCTCCTTTCTTATTAATGGTGTCTGGAATGAGTTGGTGCAAATTCTATTAACCATTTTTTTCTGTCAGCTTGTTGCTTAAACTGTATTTTAAAGCATCTTCCAGATAATAACATTTCCTGTAATAAAAAATTAAATCATATAACCAAGGAGACAGAATTTATCATTAGATTTTTTTTTTTTTCTGGAGCTGGGGACCGAACCCAGGGCCTTGCGCTCGCTAGGCGAGCGCTCTACCGCTGAGCTAAATCCCCAACCCCTTTCTCATTAGATTTTTAACTAAAGGAAAAGCTCCCTAAAACATTTCCTGCCTTGATTTCTTAGTAGCTAACCACAGAGCATCCTGTAAGGACCCACTTAGAATTTTATAAGACTACCTACTACCTATTTTCATTCCTCTTTGCAATCCTATTCTGTCCATCGACCTGTGTTGTGTCATGTTAGCTGTCATTAACTAGGAGATGAGACTCTAGACATGCCCTGATGGCTAACAGATGTGGGAAGGTCCATCCTAACTGTGGCAGAGTCACTCCCTAGGCAGGGGTCCTGGAACTGTGCAGGTGCAGAAGCAGGCTTCTCTGCTCTTGTTACTATGGTAGGATGTCACCTGATGCTTGCTTCCAGCTCCTGATAACTTGACTTTCCTGCCATGACAGACTGACCCAGAACTGTGAGCCAAATAATCCCTTTCCCCCTTAAGTTGCTTTGGTCACAGGAGTTTATCTCAGCAACAGGAGGAGAAACTAAGACAGTCCTCCTTGAAGGACTTCTAGCAGCAAAACTTCTGCATCTATGCCCATGACAGAGTCTGCCTCCCTTCCCAGTCCTCTGGGCACCCAGTTTCATATACAAACCTACTGCACTTCTCACTATGAAGCTTTCGTGATGGCTCTATTTACCAGCCAGGTGTATCTTATGGTGCCTCTATAGACTTCTCTGAATTCTAGAAATTTATATTTAAGTATTGTCTTCTAAAATGTGTTTTTGGCTAATTATTTGGCTATCTTAGCAATTTGCTCAGTAAACTTGGTTTCTATGTATTTGCATAGCTGTCTTCACAAGAAAACTTCAAGGTTCCCTTAGTCACCTATGGTCAGTGTGCATCATTCTGTCCGCTCCTCTGTATGCTCATTGCTCCTCTCAGCTGGTCATACTTATAAACAGCCATGTCTAGTAAATATGATTCTTACCATACTTTCCTGGTTGGAGCCCAAGAAGCCAAAACTTGTGCATGCTGTAGCATCACCTGTGACTTTCTAGACAGGCACTGTGTCTAGTGATGACAACACTGAACATGACAGTAGACAGATCAGTGACTGGGATAGCCATGAAGGGGTCACCCTCCCACCACTAACTAGTCTCCTGTTTGTTCTAAAAAAAATTAGAAAGCTGCATATGCCCAATACACAGAACAAATTCACAGATCACTAATGGTGGAACAAATGTTTATGAAGCACAAGAGCATAAAACCTGTGTGCAAAGCAAAAGCCAGCATGGCCTGTTTCTAAGGCTCCTTTGAGTTATCCAGTGGCACACTAGCTTAGGAAGCAGGTTTGTCATGTAGCATGCACACTTAAAGACAATAAATAATATTGTGAAGTTGAAAATCGGCTCAGAGACTTCCATGACAGCTGCTTTTCTGATAAGGCCAAAGTGGGTTTGCAGTTGAGAAGCGTGATGACAAGCAGGCATAGATTACTGTCTGCCACAGGTATATGCACACTTGCCTATCTAGAGGACAGTCATGATGCAAAGAAGAGAGGACGTCAGATGTATGTCACTTGGCACTTTTCCCAACACACTGTTTAAAAGCCTATGCCTGAAGTCCTAGCTTCTACTGGTAAGGGACTCTGAAAGGCCTCATAAGATCTCATTTGCATGTAAAGTTATTCTTATATAAATATTCCCTAATTAATACTTTTTAAAGGAAAACCCCATGGTTGACTTCAATTGAAGCAGAGCACTGGAGACATCAATGTAGGAGATGATTAACCTTCAGCCCTATCACATTTGCAAACAAACTAAGCTCCCTATATTCCTGTGGCTTAGTGCCAAGGAGTGTCAGGTTTCAGGCAAAAATGACAGCCAGTCAGGTGTCCTCACACCTGCAATCCCATCAGCATTTTGAAAACTGAGACAGCATTACCACTTTAAGGCCAACCAAGGCTACAGAGTGAGACTGACTTGGGAAGCCTGGGCCAGTGGAGTAGGCTAGTTCACACAATGCTTGCTGCTCAGACATAAAGCCCAGGGTTTGATCTCCCAAACTACAGCAAGAGAGGAGGCCACTTGTCACAGAGGTGGGGAAGGGAAGACAGGCAAGCCCTTGAGTCTCACTGGCCAGCCAGCCTAGTCTGCTACTTGGCAAGCTCTAGGCCTGTGTCATAAACAAGGAGTTGGCTCCTAAGGTTGACCTTTGGCCTACACAAACAAAGAGCAATACTGACCGCTGTAGTCTTTTGTTTTGATTTTTGGTTTTAAAGAGTTCATTATGTAGCTCAGGTTGCCTTTAGATTAAGTACTTTTCTGTCTCAGCCTTCTAAATGCTGCTGTACAGGACTATGCTGGCTGGCTCTCCAACGCTGTTCCCCCTTTGCTGTTTTTGTTTGTTTGTTAATTGCATGTGTGCGTATGCGCCTGCCATGCTCACACAGACCAGAGGACAGCATGAGATCCTCTAGAGCTGGTGTTATAGAGTTAGGAGCTTGCCTCATGGTCCTCAGAGGTGAACTCAGGCACTCTGTGAGGGCAGAGGGACATTTTAACTGCTGAGCCATCTCTCCAGCCCCTCTCTTTAACTAGATGAACGAAATTAATTTGCAACTGAGAATAAAATAGAGACATTAGATATTTAACTCAATTACCATTCATCCATTTATCTATGTATTTTTAAAGTTATAAATCATTAAAGATAATCTTAGATATTTTAATTAAAAATCCCTTTTTTTATACCTCAGTTTTGAGCAAACTTATATTCAAAGGAAATGGTGGTTCAAAGCTGCTATGAGGAAAATGTCAAATTATATATCATCACACTCCTTTCTTTGAATAGACCTTCACCAAACATCATTATTTCCCATGAGAGCACAAGGATAGGAAAGATGAATAGAACTATGATATAATTGCACAAACTAACCTAATTTAGTCATGATACAATTGACAGAGCCAGTTAGACAGTCAGCCAGTATTAGAGCAACTTTTTACAAAACGTGAACCAGTGAGTCAATATTCTGAGCCTTCTCATTTCAAACAAAAAGCAGAAACACTTTCAGTGTTTCAGAAATAATCCGTGGTTCTCGTATCACAGAATGCCAGTGTGCATCTGATCCCGTTAAAAGAACTTAACAAAAGCCAAAGCATTCCCATAGGGAACTCAACGTTAAAGATTCCAGGAGGCAAATAACCTGAGCCTTCACTTCCCCAGTGACGCTCACTGCATTCTGACTTTAGAGACGGTATCGCTGCACTGCTTACCTAGCCCTGAACTCTGGCTGTGGTCAGGTAATCCTGCTTCAGCCTGTCATTGGGACAGTGCATACACACAGTCATGCCCAGGTGAAAAATGCAGGGTTCCTTGTTTTTCAGAGGTAGGATGCCAGCTTGTAACATAGGCTGACCTTGAACTGAAGAGCAACTGGCTTCATGCTACCAAGTAACTGGGACTACAGGTATATGCCATGGTGTCCGCTTCCTCTGAATTGACCCACAAACTGGCTGGCTGTCTAACTGGCTCTGTCAATTGTATCATGACTAAATTAGGTTAGTTTGTGCAACTGTATCATACTTCTATTCATCTTTCCTATCCTTGTGCTCTCATGGGAAACAATGATGTTTGGTGAGGGTCTATCCAAAGAAGAGTTTGATGATATATAATTTGACATTTTCCTTCACTTGAGATTAAAAAACAAGGGCTGGAGAGATGGCTCAGTGGTGAAAAGCACTGGCTGCTCTTGCAGAGGACCCAGGTTTGATTCCATTCACCACATGGCAGTTCACAACCATCTGTAACTCCAGTTTCAGGGTCCAACGCTCTCTTCCACCCTCTGAGGTACCAGGAACACATGTAGTACACAGACAAATATGCAGGAAAAACACTCTACACATAAAAGTAAAATTTAAAAACCTAGTAAGCTCTGATACCCACACAACTCTATATTCAGAACATGTAAACCAGATTAAATCCTCTGTCTCCACCCCCTGCTTCCCTTCTTTCCTTCATTTCTCTCATCTCTGCACAGCAGACAAGGAATCTATCTCTCCAGCCTCAGGTAAGACTTTTTTTTTTTTAACAACACTGGCAAAGGATTTTGTTAGAAGCTAGACTGAGAAAGGACATATGAAGTCCTGGACTGTTTTGGGTGGATGGATACCCTGAACTTAGAAGCGCTTCCTCGGCTTGTTCACCAGTGACTGCCCATGGATACAGTGCATCTTTCATGCTGTGACTGTCCCTTCACACTCACCCATTCCTGTCCATCTTGACTGGACTTGCTTTAGGGAAGCAAGCTACAGCCTTCCCTTCTTTCCTAGCTTGAAAATCTAGCACACTGTGAAGGAGCTATTTGCTCCCCCACCACCCCCCACGCTCCCCAGCTACACACACACACACACACACACACACACACAGAGTGCTGGATAGTTTTATGTCAATGACACAAGCTAAAGTCATCTGAGAGGACAGAGCCTCAATTAAGAAAATACTTTCATAAGATCAGCTTGTAGGAAAGCCTATAGGGTACTTTCCTAATTAGTGGTTGATGGGGGAAGGCCCAGTCCATTGTGGTTAGGGTAATCCTGGACTGGTGATCCTGTGCTCTATAAGAAACCATAACCAACAGGTACTCTAGAACAACCCAAATAATTCTAAGAGTGGGAGTGCTTTAAACTCTCTGAAAGAAAATTAGGCCATGTCTCTGGATTTCTAGGTGAAACACTCTACTTGACGTCATGAGTCCTGTGGTAATCCTACTCTCAACAAGGTACACATTGTGGTGATGGAGTTTTCATTGCTTCTAGCTTCTGTGGTCAATGAAAATGTGAGCATGTATTTAAGTTGAGAAAGTGACTTGGCTAAATATTTTACATGCAGTGTTCTACTTAATCAGTCCTAAAGTCTTTCTACATAAGAACAGGCACACTGAATGTAAAATGCCAAAGTCACAAACAGCATAATCCAACCACGGAGAAGACTCTTAAAGTTACCAAGCCATCATAATAGATGGCTATGCTGACTCTGGATAAAAACAATGCTCAGACCCACTGCTGTCACTTAGGTCATAGTACCAGCAGTCATCCAGCCATTCTTAGCAAGCTCATGCCTGCATTCCACAAATCTACCATCTCCTCATCAAAGGCTATGAAGAAGGCAGCCAGCTGCCTTGAGATATTTCTGACAGCCTTCACTGGCAACAACAGGAGTTTTCCTGCTTTCTACTGAACGTGGAAAACAGATGCACCCATGGTAAGCTAGCTTCAGTCCTCGTCAATCAGGAAGGACACTGCTGCTCTGTTCCTGCTGCAGAGGGATTTTCTTAGCTTTCTATGTCTTCTGCATCAGACTAAACAGAGGGGCAGGTGGTCTACCAGCTTCATTCTACTGGCAAAGCTAAAACAAGGAAGCAAAGAAATGGTTTCCGCTCTGGACTTTTACTCCATGAATAAATATGAAACATCCCCCAGAAATCAAGGGGAAATTCATCAATTAAAAAGTATCTGGCTTTGAGCTGCCCCTTCAGCACTTATTTCAAATTAATTCATTAAGGTTTCTTTAAAGCACTAATAACCATTAGCCCCTCCTATAGCTACCTATTTACACAATTCTTATGTAGTCTGCTTTTTACTCTGTTCACAAAATTCTCTAAACCTAAAATAAAAGCCTCACTAATTGCAATGATAGTAGATCTCCAACTTTTCAATTTTTTTTTTAAGAAAGGACTTGGCTGGTCATAAAGGAGAAAATATACTCATGTCTATATGAGTCTCTAATATTTTAACAGCTGATAAGAAGAGTACCCAGATTAAAGTAGCTATGAACTTATACAGGAAAATAGTCCCTTTAATATGTTTGACTTCAGTTTTACTTGAAGAGATAGCTAATGATAGCTCTCCCTATGAAAAAGCCTAAGCAGTTAAGAAATGCACGCAGGGCTGGGAGAGGCTTCAGCAGGTAAGGATGCTTCTAGCTTCGCTCAACTTGAGTTCTATCCTTAGGACTCACGTGGTAAAAAGAAAGCCCATCTACAGTAATTGGCCCTCTGACAGCCACATGTTCACATGTATGTATATTCACAACAAATACATGAAATGAAAAATATTTATATTAAACTATCACTGACTAAAAATGGCAAAGTATAGAATTCGATAAAGCTTAACAGCATTACCTTCTTAGCACTTTCAGGACCCGACTCATCAAAGCGAAATCTGACAATTCGGAAATCTTTACAATAAATAATTAATTCTGTTGGATTGAATTTCAGCTTCTGGTTGGGACCTAGGACTTTCTGTTTCCTCTTGTGGTCATTCACTGAAGAAGAAGTAAAGTGACAAGGTTCTTGTTAGCATTTTTAGCAGCTTCCCAGCAGAGATGAGTACTGAACCATGGCTGCTGGAGCAGACCCCATTGCTGGGCTCCTGCCTTTTCACAGCCGCCTGTGGCTCCTAGAACTTTGGGAAGCTGGCTCTAACTTTGATATTGGAGATATTTTAGAGTCTTTAGGTTGAGATAGTTAATGATTTAATTTTTAACTAAAAAGAGAACAATTTATAAACTTAAAAAACTATCTCCATTTTACAAGAATTTCTTGACTTCTAAGTTGAGTTCTTGGGACTTAAAAAGGACTATATATAAAAATACATCTTTAGAAATAAAACTCCAACTCAAATATTTGAGACTATGGCTCTTTAAGGAATACTTTTGGATTTCAATCAACTTTTAGAGACCCGTTCCATTTTATGAAATTATCTCACTATGCTTCCCAGGCTAGCCTTGAGCCTTGGAACTCAAGTGATCTTCTGCCTCAGCTTCCCAAGTAGCTAAGGCTATCCTATATGCGTAGCTATCACACACAGCTTCAACTTTTAGAGAGAGCACATGCAGAATACTACATACCTGTGACAATCTGTTCAATACAAGTCAAAGGGACATCATGCTCTCCAAGGAGAAGGTTTCTGTAATGGAATTTCTGAAATAAAAAATGATATTCATATGAATTCTTTTCTCGATGACATCAAAATGAGAATAAGAAGCCTTATGTTTAATGTGATAAGGAATTCAGTATATCATTGCCTGGGCAGCAAGGACCGTCCACAGGAAAAGGTGTCCGGTGGGTGGCACAGGTGGACGGCACAGGTCAGCTGGAAGCAGACAGAGGTATGTGCTGTGATTGTTGAGACAGGTTGTACCTGGCATCCCAGGACGGTTTTTAACTCCTCAGAACTCTTCAGCCTCAGTTGCCTGAGTGCTAGGATTATAGGTACACATCACCATACCTAGCTCCCACACTTCCAATCTAAGGAAGGAAATTAAAATATATACCACAATGCTACTACAATACCTGAGAGATGTAATTAGTTTATAGGCAAACAAGTGCAGACCTAGTTTTAGATGAATCTGTCATAAAATAATGAAAGAAGGGGGCTCGTAGGTCATTAGATTTTAAAAAGTAAAATCATATTTGACTTTTATGATACAGAGTTAGTGTGGGAAATGATTTCCTAGAACATAATGACCACTATTTAAAAAAAAAAAGATTTGTTTTGTCTTGAGATAGGATCTTGCTCCAGTTCACCTTAAAACTGATTCTCCTGCCTCAGTGTTCCAAGGACAATAGCCTTAGGAAAAGCTTTGGGGCTGGGACTGTAGGTAGAAGTCCTGGGTTTTATTCTAAGCAACACATAATATTCTGGCACAGTGGAACACATCTGTAATTCCAGGATTCAGGAGGTGGGGCAAAGGGATCAGAAGTTCAAGGTCATTCCAACTACACAGAGTGTGAAGACAGCCTGGGGTGTATGAGAGCCTGTGAGAAAGTGAGAAGGGGGCAGAGAGAAAGCAGGAAAGAAGGCTTTAGTGAGTGGGAGCTCACTGTTTTACTCCTCCTAGCAAATACTTCCTGACCATTTTCAAACTGAAACCTTAACTGTTGACAGTACAGCTCTGGTTCATCACCGGTCCTGGATTTAAGCTACTCCAAGACTAGGTTTCCCCTGCTCACTGAATGAATTCTGTGGCCAGAGATTCTTCAATGAAGCCAAAAGCAAAGGGAAAACTCACATCCACATTAGATAAGCTAGTATCCCTGCATGCCACAAATTGTTAATGCCTTAAATTTAGTCTAAATATAATTCAAGAGATTAACACATAGATGAATATACAGAAAATATTGAAGAATTAGTGAATAACTACATGAAATAAAATACATACAAAGCACTCAAAGAAATGCTTGGTTATTAGACATTTTATCAATTTTTTCACTCTTATACACTAGAAAGTAGAACTTAAATTTCTGGAAAAAAAGAGCTAATTAGTTAAAAAAAACAAGCAAACAAATAAATCAGTAAAATGTTCACCATTTATAATATCATATGCCAAATAAGTAAGTTTTTCTCATGATTAGTCAAAGAGAATATTTTTAAATGCATTTCTAAAAATGAAGAGAAAAAAACCTCCCCTATTGAAAAAGACATACCCAGTAATCCCAGAGGGTAAATAAAGCAAAGTGACTTAAAGTCGCACTAAGTTTAATGTGAGGTATAATCATGTACTTGGGAAGCAGAGGCAGGAAGATCAAGAGTTCAAAGGCAGCCTGAACCGTACAGGGAGATTCTGTAAAGTGGAGATATAGTCCAATAGCAGAGTATGTAGAAAGACCCTAGTCTAGTCTCTAAGATTACACCAAAGGATCAAACCAATGATCACAAAACCCACTCTCTCTATTCCTCAAGCAAAGGTGTGACATTCTCCTTCACTAATTTTGATTTTTAAATTATTTGTATTAGTTCTTTAAGGTTTTATGAATGTATTTTGTTCATAGTCCTCCCTCCCTCAACTCCTCCCAGATCCATCACCCCTTGCCTACCCACACAGATAAGTCTATCAACTCCACTATTTATAAAGTATGTCTCCAACATTCAGGACTTTTGATCTTTTATTTAGATGATGGTATATTCTAATTACAGTTAAAGCCCTAACATAATTAAACAGTATATAGTAAATACCTGTAATGGCATTGGGTCATCTGTAATAAAGGAAATTTTGAAGTTACTGCATATCAACTTTCCCCATAAATCATACTGGCTCGTGTCTGTTGCAATGCATTTTCTCACAAAATTGACTTCATTTACAACAATTTCTCCTAAAAAGAAAAAAAAATCACAGTAAGCCAAACAATACACGACAATCCCCAAACCCCTTTGTGACCTTGTTGGAGGCCTTCATGGCTGCTGGTGGCTGCAAGAATGACTGTGAAGAGGAGCTGTCACAGGCTGCTGGCATTGGTCGGCACTGGGGTATGTACAGAATGAGGCCCAAAAAGCTTTGGGGTCTGAGCCAACAGAACCAGTAAGGTGGCCTCAGCTGATCTGCTGTCTCTAGTTAGCTAGCCTCAAGGCATTCCTGAGACATTTGTGATGGATATCTGGGTTTATTAAGATGTGACACCACTAACACTCATGTCTTTGATCATTTTTTAAGGGATGAGAACCAGCACCCAGTTTTATCTGCTCTAAAGTACACTTCACGAGACCTTTGCGCTCAAACTGTACAGAGTAAACAATACAACTTCAAAATCCAGCTTGAGTTAAAAGGAAAGACTGGAAAAACAAATATTAGAAACCCCAGCAAGAGCTCTCACATGCCTTGGAAAGGAGTAATTTCTCAAAGGGCATTTAGGACGTGATGATCATTTTAAGATTTACAACACAATTAGACAAGGCACGTTTTAAGCTCTCAGCCTCTTTGGTCACTAGCAGAAAGCCAGGATACAATCTGCTTTGCACTTTCTCTTATCAGAAATCCGTTCTCATAGTGATGCCCAGAACCTGTTTCCTGACAATCCCCAAACACCTCATTCATGAAGAATGGAGCTTTAGTCTCAAAACAGCCCTCTCCAACAAAAATGTTAACAACAAATTGTGTTAACAATAAATTTTACTCAAAGCTCTTAAAAATTCATAAGGCTAATTTTAAGAACAGCCACTAATATTTACTTGAGGATTTAATTCATACACTCATGTCAAATTCCTGGCTCAAATCACTTGAGAAAATTTCCACCCTGAATACAAGCTTCTTTCACATGGCTTAAGCCCTGAATGCCAAGTCCTGCTCAGCTGTCTTCCTCACCCTCCCGCTGCGGCCACAATGGCCTTCTATGAACCCCTTTTGTATACCACAGTGCTTCCATCTATGGGTCTCTGAACACACTCCTGTCTTGGAAGAGTCTTTCAGACAGTGACTGTGCTAAAGAATGCCTTAAAATAAATCTCCCTGCCTAGATTAACCCTCCCAATCACAGCACTATACA